>NW_027557633.1:0-3734 GCF_052425735.1 Oculina patagonica
ATCATATGCAACGAGACTATATAAAGAACTTATAAGAATCCGACTTTTAGAATTTGAAAATGACGAACGATTCATCAAAATGTCATTCGAAATTATTATCGCTGATTTTTATTCTTAATTATATTAATAGAAACACGAAAATTGCAAATTTGGGAAACATGCCTGTAAAAATGCCGTTGCGATAGTGACGTCAAGTTCCCTGATAAATTTTATATTAACTCGCAAAGTTTGGCAGCGTTTGGTTGAGTCTTGAAAAAGTTACAAGCGTTCAAAGTCAGCGCGGTCGCTTTCCGCCCAACTTGCCATTTAATTGTGACTTTAACAATGCGTATATTCCTTCCTCTAAGTGGAGGCCAGAATAAAAAAAGGATCGTAGGAATTGAAGGGTTACAAGCAAAAACAAATTTACATCAACGTTTTAGAGGAATATGAGTTCTTATAAAGCTTTAACTGCATGCATAAGTCAGCATCAATGAGAAAATTGATTTGGTTTATTAACATTTAATCAAACGAAACTAAAACGCATTAAAGTTATTAATCGTTGTAATATTTATTTCTCAATACACCGCTTACTTTCTTTCCACCTTTCCTTTGAGTTGTTAGCAATAATACCTTTTTGCCAATCTTTTTAATATGGATGTTTTGTTTCACCAGTTCCTAAAAAGGCTCCTACCATGCTACGAGGTTATCCTCTGAATTCAACTGCAATTCGCATCTCCTGGACTAGCCTGCCTCCAAGTCCTCTATAAAGAACAGTTGTTGGGCTATCGGGTCAGATACAGAAGTGTTGGCTCTCAGAAATTTACTGAAGCAACTATCACGAGCAACTTGACAGAGATTGTTGTTAACGGACTTGCTGCACAGACCAGATACGAGATTGAAGTAAACGGATTTAACGAAAATGGGTATGGACCAATCAGCGAGACCTTTGTCATAAAAACATTGTCATTTGGTAAGTTTGAGATCATCTCTGATTTGTATGGATAAGTCTGCGTTGAAGCATATAGGCCCAACGGTCAATTGTAGGCTTACTCCCAGCATTCGCCGGTACTTATTCATGCACCTGGTTGGAGAGAGGCGCTTTGAGAGAAACATAGTTGGCATATTAACTGACCTCATTTCTGGAAACAAAGTCTAAGAAAATTTAAACAACGAAAATAACTTGTTAGACAGCTGCAAGTAGTAGCCTTGCTTTTATCCCTTCTTTTTCAATAATGGCACAGTTTCCAACATAATTTTCATTTTTTATATTTTGGGGCGTTAATGTGTGGTATCATTTTAATTTTTGTTTCCTTACAGTCCTTATGTGTATTTTTTACTTTATTTCCAGGTGAAGTAATTATTGACATTAACTTGCAATTGATGATCGATGCAGATTTTAACAGAGATCTACTGAACCATAGTAGCAGCAAGTTCTTGGCAATGGAAACGAAAATCAAAACTACGGTAAGATAAGCTCGCTTCGGGACGGTGTCGAAGGCAGTCTTTTGATATGTGTGCTTTTTTTTTAAAAAAAAAAAAAAAACAACCGACCTGTTATACTTGTACATCTATGTTCTAATTGTATACTAATCATTTAAAAGGGGAAGTGTGACCAACATTAAGTGCTACTTGAAAATCTAATAAAGATGTTGGTTTTAATTGGAACTCCACTCAAATTGGCGTGGCCTTGCTAAAATGTACTGTAGTTGTCTTAGAAATTGTTGGAAAGTGTGGAAGCGGACTGGTACGAAAGGTGTGGGTACGGACTGGTACGAAATAAGTGGTCTAACGCTTGACAAAGTTGGGCCGACGTTTTCAAGTTTGACAGTTTTACTTAACAACTGTTCATTGTGGTCTTTTCAAGTCTTGGATAACGAACTTTTGCTTTTATTTTGTTGTTCAAAATTTTGTTGTTGTTGTAGTTATTGTTGTTGTTGTTGTTGTTGGTGTTGTTGATCAGTAATTGCACCCTCATAATTCTAGAATAGTGTGTACGGAAATTTAGAAAATTTCTCGTGACACTGTTCCTTTAATCCTGCCACAAAGTTCTTCTTTCAGAATTAAGACAGCCTGTGATCGCAATGATCGCAGTTTAAAAAGAAAGTCTGGCCAGTATCATGTAGCAGATTTCGAGAGATGATCAATAGAAATCCTTAATTTATTGATTATTGGGGGGGGGGGGGGCATGCTAATGTACATTCATTGAGTACTTATACCCTAAGTCAGGGTGTCAACTGAAGGGTGCTCGTTAATCCTGTTTTTACAGATACGTATAACAAGGCTCAAATTCTATCTATAGGAGTGCAAAGCATTGCAGAAAACGGCATTGTTGAACATTTGATACCGACTCTTCTCAAGGAACTTTCCTTTTCTCTGCAGATAAAGCACCATTTCAACAAATCCTCTGTTTTGGAGATATATGACGTCAGAATTATGAGAATTATGCAATTGAGGTTGGTGGGCACTACAATGGACATATATGTTGTTTGCCGGCCGGGAGGTCCGTATAGGGGAAAATTGACCCCAAGGTGTTGTGACTGTGTTCAAGACCGGGGCACAGTTTTCCTTATACGAACCGACATAGTCCAGCAAATAACGTTGTTATTTTTATCCTACTTAAATTTGTTTTGTAAAAAAATCCTTGTAATTTGACTGTTTTCAGTCAAACAAAAGCAAAACAACAATAAACTACAAACACTACTGTTTTAAAACTCGATCTTGCCGTGAAAGAAATGTACATTCGCCTTTTGAAGAACTTCGAGGCCTGTAATGCAACTACTATTGTTCTTTTGCATCTACAACGGTTGATGACCAGCTATAACGATTTCGAAGAGCAAAACTTTCATTTGTTCGTTCACAAAGCCGGTTCAGATAGGAAAAACTAGATTTGCGAAACGCGCGTCTTCAGTCAATCATATTCAAGGATTCCGGATTGCGGACCGGAGGGATTCCTCAGAAAAAAATAAATGATTTTTATTCTACTCGGAATTCCCTCGACCGTTAGGTTTATCTTTTGATTTAGCACTAACGATACTTAAATATATGTCTGAATTTATCAAAACCAGGTCAAGGAAATTTTCACCGTTTTAAGCGCAAATCGCTGTCAACCCGTTTTTTTCTCCAAACTCAATGATATAAAAACTAAAGGGAATGTCAGTCTTTTTTCCTCTTCTTCTCTCTCTTCTCTACCTTTCAGCGCTGTATTTCTTTTTTTTTTCCCCTTTCTTGTGGCGTTTTAAGCCAATTCGCGCAGTAACGTACTTGTTCAAGAATACTGACGTCACTTTTCTTTGACCCGGTTTTGATAAATTCAGACATATGATTCAATAGTATGACCGGAGAGGCTAGTGAACGTTACACTGGAGCAGGGAAAGCCTGGATTTCTCTCTAGATGCATAGAAAATGATTAACTGTAACTCGAGAAGCTCATTCTTGGCCTTTCCGGTCATACTATTGAATCATATGTCTGAATTTATCAAAACCAGGTCAAGGAAATTTTCACCGTTTTAAGCGCAAATCGCTGTCAACCCGTTTTTCTCCAAACTCAATGATATAAAAACTAAAGGGAATGTCAGTCTTTTTTTCCTCTTCTCCTCTCTCTTCTCTACCTTTCAGCGCTGTATTTCTTTTTTTCCCTCTTTGTTGTGACGTTTTAAGCCAATTCGCCCAATAACGTACTTGTTCAAGAATACTGACGTCACTTTTCTTTGACCCGGTTTTGATAAATTTAGACATATATATAAAGCCAACTC
>NW_027557634.1:0-3719 GCF_052425735.1 Oculina patagonica
TTAAACATTGCACGATTCTTTTGATCAATACCTACCCGTGCTTTTATGACTTAACGTTAATTAAATATTCAAACAGATAGATTTTTTCCAAGTGGAAAAAATAATTTTTGGGAATTTTAAAGAAGCCATCTGCCGATAAGCAGACGAAAACACCTGTATAGGTGTCCGCTTCACTAAATAAGACGAACTGAACTTCAATAACATTTAAGAACGATTTTTCGTATTTTTAGAACTTCTTATTTAAAACATATTTACTAGGCGTACAGAACCGTTTACTAACACGGATGTTGCGTACGAAGAAAACTTGCGAAAAGTTATTTTTCCATTAACTTCGCCTTGAATAGAGTTCTGAGCTGGGTTGTTCGAAGCCGATCATCACTAACCCAGGATTAAAAGTTGATCTACGGTTCATTTCTTTTGTATAAAAGTGTTTTTAGTGCTTATGTTTTGTAGAGTTTGAAATGAGTCAACGTAAAAACTGGAGGACAGAAAATATAAAGAGAAATCCTCATTGAAAAGTTAAAAAATATGAAATCAAATTCACACTAATCATGGATTAGCTCATCGTGCTTTAAACAACCCGGCCCTATCTTTCAACATTGTTTGAGTCAAAGCAAACACATTATAATTATTTGGCAAAACGCGATTACCCGCTGTTACCATCGATTTCAAGTCTTTTCCCTCTTGCTACCAGCATAGTTACATTTAAGAGGTTTCAATAGAATTTTTTAAGTAGTTTCTGGTTTAAGCTGAGTAACCGACTGTTTGAAGGAATCTTTATTCAATTTAATACTACAATTAAGGGAAAAAGGTAGTCGACTTCTCTGAGCAAAGTAGCCGCTTTGCGTCCCCTAAAGTCGATGCTTATTGGAAAAACTGCTGTTTACTTTTCTTTCGTGTTCTTTCTTTTTTCGGACTTGCCACTGGTTTCATACTTTTTGTGCTTGCCATTGGTTACGTCTTTTTCGCGCTTCCACTGGTTACATGTGTCTTCGCGCTTGCCTCTGATCACGTGTTTTCCCACACCTACCACTGGTTACATGTCCTCTGCCACTGGTTGCATGTTTTCCCGCGCTTGCCACAGGTTACATGTTTTACCGCGATTGCTATTGGTTGCATATTTTTTCCGCGCTTGCCACTGGTTATAGTGTTTTTCCGCGCTTTGCCACTGGTTGCATGTTTTCCCGCGCTTGCCACTGGTTACATCTTTTACCGCGCTTGCTACTGGTTACATTTTTTCCGCGTTTGCCGCTAGATACATGTTATCCCGCGATTGTCACTTGTTACATGTTTTCCCGCGATTGTCACTGGTAACATGATTTCCCGCGATCGTCACTGGTTACATGTTTTCCCGCGCTTGCCACTTCTTACATGTTTTCCCGCGCTTTCCACTTGTTACATGTTTTCCCGCGATTGTCACTGGTTACATGTTTTCCCGCGATTGTCACTGGTTACATGTTTTCCCACGCTTTCCACTTGTTATATGTTTTCCCACGCTTTCCACTTGTTACATGTTTTCCCGCGATTGTCACTGGTTACATGTTTTCCCACGCTTTCCACTTGTTATATGTTTTCCCACGCTTTCCACTTGTTACATGTTTTCCCGCGATTGTCACTGGTTACATGTTTTCCCGCGCTTGCCACTTGTTACATGTTTTCCCGCGCTTGCCACTTTTTACATGTTTTCCCGCGATTGTCACTAGTTACATGTTTTTCCCGCGCTTGCCACTTTTTACATGTTTTCCCGCGCTTTCCACTTGTTACATGTTTTCCCGCGATTGTCACTGGTTACATGTTTTCCCACGCTTGCCACTTGTTACATGTTTTCCTACGCTTGCCACTTGTTACATGTTTTCTTGCGATTGTCACTGGTAACATGTTTTCCCGCGCTTGTCACTAGTTGCATTTTTTCCCGCACTTGCCACTAGTAACACGTTTCTTCGCGCTTGCCGAGACACACACACACGAAAGGAAGTTGGGATAATCCAAAAGTTATTAAAGCAAGGTAAAGCTGCTTTCAATTTCATTTTATAAAATTAGCCAATTAAAAAGTTTGTTTACATTAATTTAAAGTTGCACTCGGTACACTGGCCCACACTTTCGGAGTTTATCCCAGTTTTCATATGTTTTGGTCAGTGATGTTTGCATAAGGCTTCTTTTCGCACTCGAAGGCGATCGACAATCACGTCCAGCGTTTTACTACATCGAGCAAAAGCTAGGACAAAGTCCCACAAACTTCTGCACCTATTTAGTTTTACGTAAGAACATTATCTAATCCGCCATCGTGGTCCACGTTCAACAAGAAATCAGAAATCAGAACTAATTATTTTGTGTCGCTGTTTTGAAAAAGATGGTAACCTGCGAACAGGCTTTCTGGAGCGATCGGACCGACGGCGCAAAGCGCTGGCAAACGGCGCGAAGCGCTGGCTTTTTGCCCCACCGGCCGAGCACTCTGGAAAGCCTGTTCGCACGCTAAAAGGACGGTTTAATCAAGTACCAAGTTTCATAACGCGCGTGCAGTACGATGTCCCTCTATCCTGTCTATTTTTTGCAATGTCTTGCGACTTGCGAGACAAATTGCTACGGGTTACATGTCAGTCGCAACTAAGTAATGTTTTTTTAATTGCCATCGCTACATTGCATGTTGCTAGAAAAATGCATCCGATGCATATCATACGATGCATGTCAGTTTCGCGACGTTCTCTTTGCTTGATCTACAACAACCCCCAATGTTGAAAACATATAAAACTTGACTGAGAAACTCTTTCGTGTATCACGTTTAAACACATTAATTACGATCCCTCTCATAGTTTCGTATAATAGGCTCAGGTTTTTTAACTTTCATTCCCCCGTGGGTTACACAACTACTGCGCGCGCGCAGATGATGATGATCCGGTGGCTAATTAACAAATATATTCCATTTTACCGTGCGTCTGTTCAGTTATAGATCACAGATGACGTGGCATGAACAGAAAAAGGGCCCACGAGCCGCTAGGCGAGTGGGTCACTGATGTTCATATCCCATTTTGACGTCTTCTGTGATCTATAACTGAACAGACCCACGGCAAAATGGAATCTATTTGTTTTATATAATAACACAAGACTTCAGTACACTTCAGTGTGAGAAATTCCGCTACCCGGCCCGTGAACAAAGTTGTTTTCATTTCACGATAAAGTTTCCGTAACCACGAAGCACTGTTAAACCGATTAAATAAACAGGATAATGATAAATTAAAAGACAATGAAAAACTAACCTTTATTCCGATTTGGAAAGTTGTTCAAATCTGTAAGCATTAACCTGAGCGTTCAATCGCCATTCATTTGTTTCCCGTGGCGTCTTCCAACTCAGTATACAACATCGGTCAAACACTTTCATACAGATTTAGATGATTTCTCGAATAATTCACTGTCTTCTTCAAGCTTGTTTAGCCCAGTTAAATGCTTCGAAATGTGAACGATGCTTGGCGTATATACGTATTATTTCTCACTGTAGATTTGTAATTAAGCTGAACTTTTTTGCTTTGTTGTGGCCCTGCGAGTTTGAAAAACTTTGCCGACAACTCTGATTTGGACTATGAACTCTGATCACGCGTGACGTCATCTATGTGTCTGTACTCTAATAGATCATAAGTAAGAACCAATCAAAATGCGCGTAGAATTCAGGTTATTATATAATGCCCTGTTGATTACTTTGCAAATTGAAATTCCCACTGCCTATA
>NW_027557635.1:0-3706 GCF_052425735.1 Oculina patagonica
CGGTGAGGGTAAAAGACGGAATGAGTTTGCGGAATGGCATGTGGCATGACTTGCGGAATGGCATAATTATGCGGAATGTAATTTACGCGGAATGATTCATTGACATAAATTATACTAAAAAGCGCGCCAAATTTTAAAAGAGAAGCCGTCTTGTTAAATACTGCTGACTCAAACAATCAAGGACTGAGCAGGAAACTTCCATAGAACATCGTTGTAAAGATCATTTCACCGTTTAAATCACCGAGTTACGCCGAACAGAAGCAGAGAAATTATTTTCGCTATTTGCCGTGACGCTTCCGAGGACTTGAATTATCGACTAGCTGTGTGTGAGTAGTTCTGTTAACATGAATGAAAACTCTCGTCTATTTGCCTCAAAATACAGAACGATATTCGTTCTAAAGCTACGTACTTCAAGGCAAGACACACAACTGTCAAGTTCAACCCATTTGAAGAGAAGTTTTTTAAAAAGACAACGCATTTAAATATAAAATGAAAGCAAGTGACGTGTTGTTAGTCGCCCGCGAAATAATGTGTGACCGTGTCACTGCCTAGGTCCAGGAATCGTTTCTTTCTAAATCAAAACTTGCTAGGGGTGGGAAAAAGCTAGTGGTTTCATTGAAGACAACTACTTTTGGTATAATTCTAGCTTTTTATTACAGCGATGAAGAGATCGTGACACGGCTTCTCCGCTGGTGTGACACTATTTACACCGCAGTGGATTTTATCGATGTGCGTCTCGTGATCTTCGCGGTAAAATAAAATGTATGTTTAGCGAATGATTTTCTTTTCCTAAGAGAAAGCCAAGTATTCACAACAAGTAGGCAGTGATAATTACTCGCCGGATTCCTTATCTGCCTTATCGGTAAACCTGCAATGCGAGCTAGATTTGAAATACGATAGCTTGTTTTTACTGTGCAGTGACTATAGTCACTATATGAAAGTTTCGCTCTACTCGATCGGCGGTCGGTTGCCGCTTTTTTAAGTTAATGTTCAAGTCTTCCACTGAGTTTATATAGTCTTCATAATGGGAGGCGAAAAGCTAGTCTCCTTCGCAGCCCGACACTCGAGCCGAACCGGGAGAGTTGCGTCATTTGAGCCCGAAAGGTTGCGAAGGAGACTAACGAAAAGCAGGGCTAGTAGACTTCTAATGAAACAAATATGCCGTAGTGTTCGTAATCTCTCTGCTTTGTACCCTCTACTTACTGAAGCTGAGATGACATCCGCCAAAACTGGACTTTCTGTCTCGATGTTTTGTTTAACTTATACAGTATTAATCATCGCTACATGAATATTAATACAAAGATGTATCCGAGGCATTTTTCGGTTTGTAGTATGAAGATCTACGGTCGGATGCTTTTCCGTTTTGTTCCGTCGCTGTTTTTATCTTTTGACTAAAAGCGATAAACCGTCCACAGAATGGGAAATCCTTAGCGTTGGGGAAACACTGGCCGCCGAAATATTTTTCGTAGAATCCGTGAAGAACGCTATCTTCAATCGATTGTCATCATTAAGCCCGCAGTATTTTTAAAATAAAGCGTCTGCTCTTTAAAAATTGGCGCGCTTTTCAGTAAAATTTATGTCAATGAGTCATCCCGCGTAAATTACATTCCGCATAATTATGCCATTCCGCAAGTCATGCCACATGCCATTCCGCAAACTCATTCCGCCTCTTACCCTCACCGGACACTCCTCAGCTTTTTACAGCAAGGCGCTTAAAAGTGTGACCACCTTTAATTAATTCACATTCTTTCGTGCAACCACCATCCAATCAGAAACCAAGGATAGGTTCCAGTTGACTTCTGATTAGATTAAATCTGCACCGAAGAATGTGAATAAATTAAAAGTGGTCACACTTTCTATTTTTCTTGCTGTAACACTTGCCTGATGTTTAAGGTGAAGATCAATGACTGGAAAACTCTTATCAATCGTCTCAGTTCTTTTTAATGACTTCCGTCTGAAATAAAGGAAACAAGTATACAGATTACCGAACCAAACCAAGCACTTAGTCTCGCATACACCGCCATTTTCCATCACTTCATTAAAAGAAAAAAAAATCTAGTCATCTCTGAAAAAAAAACCTAGAACTGTGCATTGTAAGTCAAAGTTAAGTCAAGTTATTTACGTTTTGTTCGAAATTCAGAAGACTTCAATCCCTGGTTATAACGTCTTGGATTAACGCCATTCGGTAAGACTTACGTTGAAGTCCAGATTCTATATAGAACAATTTTTGATTGAGTGTCGTAAAACCAAACCCAAGGTAATCACTCTGGCCAATCAGATTTATTCAATGTACACAACTTAAAAATCAAAACTCACATCTTAAAAAGGAAAACAAGATATGTAACCTATGTCGATTGGTTTTGTTTTTACTTCTGAATAGATGGCAAAGTAGCACGGTTTTTTAACCAATCACAAGCCGCAAGGTAGTAATGCAAAACCAAAGCAAACGCGATTTACTTTCGACACTCAAGTGAAAACCTCCTTGACCGAGCAGGGAGAGTGAAACTGACAGCAAACAGTCACCTATCACTGAAAAATAAATGGCCACCATTTCTTACCTGTCAAAAGACTTCACAGCCTTGCCGATGTCTTGTAGACGTTCAACATCGCCACGCTCCAAGCGTTCGAACAGTTTGTTTAATCTCTCGTGCGGCGGAAGAGACCCGTCGCAAGGTCCATCTGCGTGCAACGCGGTCGAGGTAGGACCAGAAGGATTGGCCACGGGTATTGGTTGCTTCTTGACAGCGTTCGCGCCGATGTAGGCTGGGATGGAGTTTGATCGAGTCTTTAGTAAAGCAGGGTTCGGGTCTTTATCAGCTGCAGATTGAATCAAACGTCAAAAAAACCTGAATGAATGAATAACTTTATTTGGGCACCACAAATATTAAGCGTCCGAAATACTTACACTACAGTATAACTGTTTAAAGTGCCTATGAAGTAAAAAATAATTGCTGTTTATTTTAAAGGCTTTTCAAAATAAAGAAGAATGGCGTTTTCCTTTTTGCAATATCTTTTTTCGTTTTAGAGATATTTACGTTTTTGTATTATGCAAATGAGGAAAGTGATGACGTCATTAATTGTTCCACAAAAAGATGAAACACTGAATCAAGAATATCTCTAGGAATATTTAAGCTGTGTTCTTCAAACTTGGCAACATTAATGTACACCACAAAAGACACAATATGACTCCTGTCATGCCATTGCCATGGCAACAGTTTTTGCTACCAAATACCTGTTTTAATTAATACTCACATCCCCAGTTTTTGCTTAACCAAAGATGATCCACTCCCAACAAGCTAATGAGGAGAGTAAGGCTAATATGGGCATCATGTGTGTTCCAAGCCAGACCCTCTGTCCCACATTTAAGGGTGCAGATGGAGATAATTGGTTTATGACAGAAAGAGACTGGAACCAAGAGTGTTGCCATGGTTACATCTTAGTATGAGCCATCTTGAACCTTAGAGGAAGGTCACTGTCGATGCCAAGTTTCAAAAATATCACTCTTATATTTTCAGAGATATCCTTGATTTTGTGAGCTATTGTCTGGTGGAACAATTTATGACGTCATCACTTTCCTCATTTGCATAACACAAAAACTTGAATATCTCCTGAACGAAATAAGATTTTTCAAAACAGTAAACGCCATTCTTTTTTATTTTGAAAAAGCCTTTCAAAAAAGCATCAGTTAATTTTTACTTCATACAAA
>NW_027557636.1:0-3707 GCF_052425735.1 Oculina patagonica
ACATACATACATACATACATACTTTATTTAACGTGGAAAAAAGTACACACTTAGCTGTTAGCTAGTTTACAGGTGCTCCACGATTAAAAGTTTAGTATTTACAAAAATATTTACATCAAACAAAGGGTATAAAAGTATTACATCAGACTATTTTAAAATGGTTAAAAAAAAAAAAAAAAAAAAAAAAAAAAGAGACAAACAAACAAACAAACAACAACACCATCTAGCTAAATTAAGATTCCTAAAAAATATATATATATAAATATAAAAATCCTATCTAAAAGCGATAAAATATAATTATTAAACATTGAAATCAGTTTGTCTAATCTTTTTCAAAAAGTCCTTTGAGCCTGCCATGGAACGAATATCACGAGGTAGCATGTTCCAGTGCTTTGCTGCAGCATAACGCCACGACTTAAGACCATATCTGGTAGTGTTCACTTTAGGTATGGAAAGATTAAAATTACCGCGAAGATTGTACGCTGTTCTCTTTTCAGTTATAAGATTTTTGAAGCTGGATGGTGCCCTGCCTTGAATAATATTGTTCACAGTCAATAACATATCTTGAGTGCGACGATTTTCTAAGGTTGATTTTGATCCGATACGCCGCAAGAGCGCTTCGTACGACGAGGTCTTGTCGCTGTACACAAATCTCAAGGCCCTCGCATTTGTTCTTTCCAGTTTTTCTATATTTCTTCTTCCACAGTGATACCAAACTTGACTACAATAAGAAAAATAAGGTAAAATAAAAGCTCTATACAAGGATTCCTTCGTATTACAAGGTAGAATGTTCTTTAACCTGCTTAGAGCGTTTATTTGGCTCCCCACCTTGCGACAAATGTCCGCAATGTGTGAATCAAATTTTAGTTTATCGTCTAAAGTTATGCCCAGTAATTTTATCTCCTTGGATACTGGAATTTCTTTACCCTCACATTCGATCTTGATGTCACACTGACTAGCATTTCCTAACACCATGGCGTTATATTTTGTCGGGTTGGCGATCATACCGTTTTGTTTGAACCAAGAGCTGGCATTGAACAGATCTTGGTTAATCATGTTTTCAACTGCGCGGGGACATTCGTTTGAGGCATGTAGATTGGTGTCGTCTGCAAAGCTTAGTAAGCTGCTCTCGTTTATAGCATAGGCCATATCGTTCATAAAAATATTAAAAAGAAGCGGTCCTAATATTGACCCCTGGGGTACACCACTACGAACGACATTCCACGATGAAAAACTGTTTCCCAGTTTGACTCGTTGGTAGCGATGTGAGAGATAGCTCTGAAGAAGGGACCACGATCTTTCATCCAGTCCGTAAAATCTAAGCTTTTCCAACAGAAGATCGTGAGGGATACAGTCAAATGCCTTGCTAAGGTCCAGTGTAGCAGCACCAATAAAGTGGCTTTGATCAAGTTTTTCTTTCCACTCTTCGGTAAGTGTTAATAGCGCCGCAGAGCAGCCATGAAATTTCCGATACGCGAACGTATAGTCGTGGAAAATGGTATCAAAATACGTACTCATCTGTGTATGGATAATGCGTTCGAACACTTTGTCGAATGCGGGCAGCACGGTGACAGGTCTAAAGTTTGCTTTGTCCAACACGCTGTCCTTTTTGTGTAAAGGTGTAATCTGACCATTCTTCCACCCTTCGGGGACTTCTGCCTTTGCAATAATAGTATTTATAAGATCGCTTAGCGGTTCAGACACTGATGGTGCCGCTGCCTTGACTGCTCGTGGCGGAATCAAATCGTATCCCTGGGCTTTGTTTGTCTTGATGTTTTTGAGTATTTGCTTTACTTCGTGGTGATTTGTAAAACGAAAAGCAAAGTTCTTACTGGCTGTACTGTTCTTAGGTAAGCGAGAGGCATGTGACTGATGTTGGAATGGAGTGTATGAATCGATTATTAACTTATCGGTGATATTTGTAAAATAGTCGTTGAAAATCTCTGCTACTTGAGCTTGATCGATAATCGTTCTGTTGTTTTCCTTTAGAATGATCAAATCGCTTTGCGCACGTTTCTTTGTGTGTAAAAGAGGACGTAGTGACCGCCAAAAAGCCCTGTAATTTCCAGCACGTGAGCAGCACAGATGATCAAAGTGTTTAATAACAGACTTTCGCCTCATGGAGACCACGCGATTTCTTAACACTCGGTATGCTTCCCAGTCATCTGTTTTCCTTGTTTTGTTAAATTTTCTTTTTAGACTGTTTCGCTTTCGAATGGCCTTTCTTATCTCCGGTGTAATAAATTTGGATTGGCCGGAAGCCGCCTTACGCTTTCTTATTCTGATGGGTGCATGTTTGTCAAGCACATCAGTATACATCTTTTGCCAGGCCCAGCAGATGTCATTGATGTCTTCGAACACATACGCTACATTAAACGGCACACATGCAAGGTCCTTATTGAAAGCATTCGCGTCGAAGCTTTTAAAACACCTGCCTTTCGTAAAAGTGGTCTCTGGTTTGGATAATTTCTTGTTGAGAATAGTATAGACCAGTTTGTGATCACTTAGGCCTGTCTCCATTGTTCCTGATTTTAATGCAAATTTCGGAGAGTTTGTTGCTATTATGTCCAAGCAAGACTCTCTAGAAGCTGAAATTCTTGTTGGCTCCTTTATGAGATTGTCCAAGCCGTAAATGTCGCAGATATCTAAGAAGGTTCGACCTTGTTTCCCACTGTCTTGTGGTTTTAGAATATCGCAGTTTAGATCGCCCAAACATAACACATTAGCTCGGTTTGAAATCGCTGCGTCTAAAATTTCGCACATGTCGCTCGTAAACGTCTGGTTGTTTACTGACGGTGGTTTGTAAACATTAAGTAAAGACATAAGTCGCTGTCCAAGTTGAATGTCGACGAGTATTGCCTCCACTGCTTTGCTTCTGATTCTCACTTGGCTTGAAGGAATGGATTTACGAACATACAATAAAATACCTCCACCGCCTTTCTTGCGATCTTTGCGATAACATTCATATCCTTTGACCGCGAACTGGGAATCTGGAAATGATGCATCTATCTTCGTTTCTTGCAGACACAAAATGTCGAACGTTTCGATCCAGTCCTGAAGTTCACAGAATTTTCCAGCGAGAGCGTTTATGTTGAAACTTCCGATAATGAAGTTCTTATTTGCATATCCGTGCAAAGTGTCGAAGAGATCGCTATTTGCATCGTTTAAATGCCCATGATCTGAAAGTTCGCTTGAATTAGACAAATCGAAGAATGAATCACTAAGCTGTGGTAGAGAACAAGTCAAACATTTCCAGTCTGCTTGAAAGTTGTGAAGATTTTTAGTGTCGTCCCTTCGTAGCCCTACACACTTGCCGTGATAGCTTCTTTTGCAGCCATTACACAATATGGCCGCCTGATTCTTCCTGACAGTCTTCTCGCAAGACGAACACTTAGGCTTTTCGGTCGGGCCCGGGTTTAGCTCAATATCGTGATGAAGAGCAACATCTGAAATCCATAAGCACAAGTATCCATGTTTGGTCCATTTGGTTTGAGCTGTTCTGATTCTGGACTGATTTTGAGTCGTCGCTCGCTTGAAGGCATTCAGTTTGTTTGACAACACGGCGCTCGAGTTTAAACGCTCTAATGAGTAATGAATTATTGTTGGAGAATACTTTTCGACACCGGTTTTCCATGACACAAAGATGCAAAATAAGAATATAGCAGAAATAAAGCGATTTAAGCGAGTCACTTGCATGTCGCTGCGTG
>NW_027557637.1:0-3693 GCF_052425735.1 Oculina patagonica
TAAAATACTTAGTTTATAATTATCAATCTGTAATTAACCAGCTGGCAAATATAGAAAGGCTATTTTAAATTCCTAAGCATTTACGGCCGTTAATTTACCTTTATCAACTTCTACTTGATGATGAAACTGCAATTCAACAGAAGAAATTGAAATTGTTTTTGTATTGTACAGGAAACTTAAGTTACTTTTATTTACTGGCTTCAAAAGCTCGTTAATTTTACTTATCTATGTCTTTTGTAGGCTTGGACTTGACATATAGAGTACAATCTCATTTGAAAACTTTGTCAACCACTTCCAGGATAATGAGGTTGGTGTTTCAATAACTTCAAAAAATATTTTAGTTTTTAGTTGACATTTTCTTACAATGTATGGTTTGCTGTCAATAAGTAACCTTATTCTTACCATTTTTTTGCGAGTGCTACCTGTAATTTTTGCCATACAAAATAATCGCAAAATTTAATATGCGTGGAAAAAAGTTTTATAAATGTTTGGAGCTTCAACTAACTACAAGTATCCTTGAGAGTATCTTTTCATCTTGTTTTCAACTAGCATTCTTTCCCTTATTATTGTTTTCTTAGGATTGTAAATTGGACAAAACCTCTTTAGTACAGTCACCAAAGTCTCCGCTTGCAGGCTTCTTGTAATTTCATTGAACCAGACCTTTGTATATTTCCAGTAGTTCCTTACTCTTTGGCGAAATTTACTAGTAATATACGTTTGCTTTAATTTTTCTTGCAATCGCAAAATCATTACTCTCAGAATTCAGCTCCTGAATTTTTCATGAAATTACTCAGGTACTGAAATTAGGAAGAATACTTGGTATTATATAATTAATCCTACGGGGCCTGGGCCCGATTCATAATCTGCACGGAATTTTTTTTTTTTTTTTTTGTCGGTAAATCGATCCAGACCCACGCGGCCCAGCCGGCTCTTCTGTCACGGTCACGCAAGATTCAATATTTATTAGCGATCAGCCGATCACTCGCGTTTAACACGAACACTCTGCTCTCTGAAATGTATAATTTTGTTTCATACCATATTTTACAAGAAGAGAAGGCTGAATATAATCACATAGCGAAAACCAAGACCGCTTGGACATGTCCAAGCTATTTGAAACTACCACTACGTCAGACCCCTGTCACGCGATCTCTCGCTTGTAGCTATAAATAATCATTCACCTATTTTCTGTTTGAATACTCTGCGCTCTGTTTGTGTGAAATATTTATTGTTGTGTTACTCAAGCGTTTGGCTCGGAGCGAGTGCAAGTCGTACACTTTACTTGGAATGTGTTAAATATTGCAAAACGACGCATTATTTTCTGGATACCCCAATTTTTGTTTTGAGTTTACGTTTTTTTTGAGAATCGAAACGTTATCGAAACGTAAGTTGCAAGCTCAGCAAGACTGGCCAAAGCACGGGATACACGTCATCGCGCCAGCGGAATCTGTAAAAGCTTATGGGAAGACGCTAAACGGAGAAACACAATGGGATGGCCTTAGTCTACTCTTTATTTTGGCGTGATTTGGCTTTCTTTTAAATGAACTGGTTTGGGTTTATTTTACTGAACATTCGGAATAAAATAAATATTTGCATGCGTAAGCAGGCGCTTTTCCGGCTAGGCATGTGGCTATGACGTGGTAAAGGAAATTCATGTCACGTTCACTCCGTGACTAACGTAAAGGTCAGGTGGTCGAAAATTACCCGCACGATTCTAAACTGCTTGCAGTTCTTGTTATAAATAGGTCACCTTTAATTATAAAATGGCTCGTTTTTTATATAAAGCTTGGAGAAAAGCAAAAGCTGTTTCTAGCTTCTTGTTTGTTTTTTTGTTTTTTTTTTCTACAGTTGCTCACTAAGGAATGGGTGGATCCAGTGGTCAGACCAACTTCACAATCCAGCAATCTTATGAACCTCCCAGCTAACAGACTACGACAAAGGCAGAGAGAGCTTGCAATGGAACAGAAGCATGCAGCACTCACTCAAGGACGGAAGAAAACTCCACCTAAATTCTTCTCTGCCCTAGAGGTTTTTCCTCAGCTAAAAAGAAGAGTTCAGCAAGGGTGAGATAAAAAAAATATATATCAATTTTCCTTACTAATCACTAATCTTTTCAGCCATTATTTTTAGGTTGCTCAAATACTCTTCTCCTCTAGAACATTTTACTTACCCTGTAAAAATAAACACAACATTCCTTTTTGATTTGGAGCCAGTATCACTCGCAAGGGGGGGGGAGTTTTTGAAATTTTCCATCAAGCATTCCCATCATCACTCGCCAGGCTATCACTGTCGCTACCACATTCACCGAAATCAAAATGCTCCAAATTATACCTTAGTGAGAACTGAGGCCCTGTTAGGGGGGTCTTTATGTCCCCCGTCTGAATTTCAAATCTTTTCACGTCGCAATTTCAAAAGGTTTGCATGTCGCTGTCGGAATTTCGAATTCTCTCACCCATATAGCCACTGATAATATCGGTAATGTTTGAGTCCGGAATGTATAACACAAAATAAGCATTTTTAGTAATTCTGTCGCCCAAATATCCCCTATTCTTGTATGTCTTAATTATATTTGTTGGCAAAGAGTGAGATTTTGACTCTGATCTGGGACAGCGTAGCGGTTTTTGTAAGGCTGAAGGAGTCACCTTCCTAGGGGGGTCTGGGGGCATGCTCCCCCAGAGCAATTTTGAAAAACTGAAGTAGCTAAGAGCGCTGTTTTCCTTTATTCTGAGCGGGTATAGAGAGAACATGGAGTGAATTATTTTCAGAATGATGGATCATTATGTAGTTTCTTAACGGCAGCATGCCTGCGTAAGATTGCATTCGTTCATCAATGCACGGAGAATGGTCTTTACAAAGTGCAAGAAGGAACATAAAAGGGTAAATCTGCAAATGTCGCTGTCGATTTTGCTTTTTTCTTTGTCGCTGTCGTAATTTCACGGGAGCATCTCGTCGCTCGTCGTCATTTCAACTCCTTCATGTCGCCGTTTCAGAGCCGTGTCACCCGTCGGAATTTACCCTTACAGGGCCTCTAGAGACAAGCAGAATTCATAAGCTTCCTATAAGCCAATACATCACTAGCCTACATCAAACCTGTATGCCCTCAGCAGTTTTTGTCTTCTTCTTTAAAATGTTCTGATACAGCAAAGATGCAGGCCATTGTTCTCTTTGAATGAAGGAAAGTAATGCCATACATGTGTGTATTTGAAATTACAGCTGCAACTGCTTAAAATAGTAATGAAATACACTGTATAGGATACTGGGATGTTAAACTGTTATTTATGAACCAAACTAATATTCTTTTTCAGGACACTGTCATATGCAAAAATACTTCCTCCATCTTGTTTTGATGTTGATGGTATGGTACTAAAGCCCCAACTGAGGACTGCTTTACAGAGTTTTTAGGCTACCAAATGCATGAGGAAAAAGGGGTGATAGGAGCAGGTTGAGGATAGGCAAGTCCAAATGCATAAATTATATATTCATTTTGCATTGCCCAAGATCCGGAATGAAGCAATGACCGGTACTCTCTTGCAGTTTTCTGTTATATTAATTTACATAATTTTCCATAAATTAGCATCAGTTCACGAAAATTTACAGCACCTTTTCCGAATTGTTCCCACAGATAAGCCGCACCCCTGCTTTTGAGCGAAAATTTTTGGCAAAAAGGTGCGGCTTATCTGCCGGTTTTTACGGTAC
>NW_027557638.1:0-3676 GCF_052425735.1 Oculina patagonica
AGGTTCTTAAATGGTAGGTTCTTAATTTGATAGGGACACTAGCGATCAGCAGATATCTACTACAGGGCATAATTATGTGATATGGAATATATTGCTGAATTAATTCAAAAAACTCATTAATAATTCATAAAGAAAATACGAAAGAAATTTATGTTAAATGAGTGTTTTATCAAGTCTAAAACACTCAGCAGGGCCTTATGTTTTAGACTTGATAAAACACTGCTGCTTATTTATTAAACATTACATAATTATCTGGAATACAGTTTCAAGCTGATAACCATATAGTAAATTTATCGATCCAAAGTAATAGCATGCATGTCTAGACTTAAATTTGTTTTCTGCATTTTCATCTGTGGCTTTAATTTTGTAAAATATGAACCTATTGGAAATTTTAGGCTAAATAGGTTCTTATAAAAATCTTGATGATTTGGTAAGTGCAGAATGCAATATGGAACAATTGAAAGTATGATGTTTTATATATGTTCGTGTTTATTTGCTTTATTTTACTTTCGGAAAAACTGTTCACAGGCTACTTGTATTCTTTCCCAGGTGTTCCTTACGCTAATCTTTGCAAACGTAACACAACACTTTTGTTCGTTTGTAACAAAATACTTTTGTCTTCCTTGACAATGCGATAACATGAAACTTTTGTTTTTTGTTTGTTTTACGGCGGCATCGATGACATTTGTTTAATTTAATCAAGTTACGGTTTAGACTGCACGAAAGACGATTCTCAAAAACTAAAGAAACAAATCTAATCAAAAAACATATTTTTCGACAGGTTTTTTAAAACGCAGTACAGCTAGGATATTTGTTTCCTGGTTATCAGGTGTTCACGCCGAAAATCCCGGTGCAAGTTTTTGCATACCTAACTACGAAAGCGCTGTGAAAGTCTCAAAATCTAATTTAATTAATTTGCGGTTTTTACTTGGCGCCAAGAAGTCTGCAGGAAGCCTACCGCAAACACGCAATGCAAGCGATGTTCATGATAGTTCCAGAAAACAACGTAGACTAATCTGCGCATGCGTTTGGTGTAAATTACGTTGAGTAGTACCACAAGGAGAGCAAAGGGTTTTCTGAAACAAATATAGACGTTTGAGATCTTCATATGAAAGTAACGTAGATGTGCTCCAGGTTTTACCTAGGGGTACGGTCAGGTGCTCCCCACCCCCACCCCCTCCACAAGGAATAATTAATTAATTGATATTAATTAATTAATTGGTGCTTAAAGGTTTACACATTAGTGCGTTAGGGGTTTAGGGGTTTATCACACGACTGCCCACCAAACCATCACAAAAGTGCATTCTGCACTAAAAAAGGGGTTTGAAATGAAAAATTTTGGCCTAACAGGTTGTTATAAGTGGGTTTTTACTGTAGCATTTATAAAGCAGGTTAAAATAACCTCAGGATAATTAATAGCTCACTTACTTGAAATCTCCTTCCTTTCAGTTCATCTAAAAAGTTAAACAAAATCATAAAGTAAACAATAATCATTTTTTTAATTAACAATTTAGCAGGCCTTAAAACTTCTATAAATACAGTACACCCTCAAATAAAATATCTATTTGGCAATGCAGCTTCCAGAAAAAAACATAGCTTTTCAACCAAGAAATGTAACATCGTTGTTGTTGATTTTTTTTAATTTGTTGTAAAGTACTGTTAGTAGTATGTAGTGTAGTGTTGATAAATTAACATAGCTGATAACATGTATATTGTAGCATACATGTAGCTCTTGTCAAATTGCTTGTTTGGTAAATTTTGTAATAGGTTAACAAAATGGTTTTTGTGTCAAAAAAAAAGTACCGCTAAGTTAACAGATCTTTACCCAAAAATGCAACAACAAAAAACTTTTGATAAAACTTTGCAAAATACCATTTTGTAAGTAAGAAGATGGGTCCTGGTCCATGCCAATAAACGAAAGAAAACTCTCTGGAGATGAGATGGCCCTAAGTTTAAGAATAAAAAGAATATTACTTTTTATTATATAAACATCAGTGAAATACCAGGAAATCTTTCGCGCGAAAAAATCATATCTTCACACGTGAAAATAACATGTTATTTTCACATGTGAAGATATCGATTTTGAAACATTTTCTGACAAGTTTGCCGTGTTTCAATGCTGAATGAGCCAAAGTAAATCGATATTAAGTCGAAACATTTTCGGATCTTCCTCGGCAATCTTCGGCAATCTTCGGATATCTTCGAAAATCTTCGGAAATATTCGGAAAAGTTCGGAAAATGTTCGGAAACATTCGTACGACCTTCGGACAACATTATGCAAATCTTCGGAAATCTTCGGAAAATGGTCGGCAATCTTCGGAAAATCGTCAAAAACCATCGTTATTAGTAGGTTTATATAATAAACAGAATATTACATGGTTGCTTGGAGATATGAAAATTATCTTCTCGTGTTCAAATCGATATCCCACTTGTTCGCTGCGCTCACTCGTGTGATATCGATTTGAACACTCGAAGATAAATTTCATATCTCCGCGCAACCATGTAATATCCTCTATATCTCGTTTTTAAACAAAAAAATTGTGTAATAGAACAGATCGATCATTGTCACTTACCCTTGCAATTTGTCACTCAGCCAAATTTCTCTGATGGGAGTCAACAGCTCAATCAGAAATTCATTTTGCTTTTCTCTGTCAAGTTTGTTGCTAAAAATGGGAAGAAATTTAAGGATACAGGGTTAGCCTGAATTTCAGATGTCTTCCCCTGGTCTCTAACTCAAGAGAACAATATTATATTATTTCAATGTAATAGACATCGTGGCTTCTATTAAAGATTTAAACAGCTACGATTTCTGCTATTTAATTCCATCAAAGAAAGGTTTAAATCACCTGCTGCTTATATATATATACTCAAGGTATGGAAACCAAAGGTAAAACTTGGTGAGAAAAAAATCAAATGTGACTTGAAGAGCGCTTTGATTTCATTTTGCATGCTTTACCAGGAAGGTAATCAATGCAGAATCCTGCTCTTAAATAAGAAAACAACCAACTGATTATTACTGAAAATACTGGAACCAGTAGTGCGATCGGTAGAAGACATTTAAAGAAGATTGTTTTAAGCCGATCTGTTTTTCTTTTCTAAATTTTCGGTGACATCTGTTCACCTTCATCAGAGTTAGTGAAAATTTGTTGGAGCTCGCGCTACCAATCCGTGCGTTAGTGCGACATTTTAATTTTGAATTAACGGCACATAAGCGCGAGGAAAAGCTTTGCGTTCGTTGATAGCATCGCTGTCCAAAGTTTTAGTCGAAACTACTGATTATTACCTTGCAATGACTAATGCCTCTGTTAAAGTGCATCTGTCTTTCACAGGAACCAGTTCTCCCCACAAACAAGGACTGAACATGCTGCTTTAGGGCATCAAACACAGGCTGCAAAACAAACAAATTCCCATAAATGGTTTTAAAAATGGTCCTCTAACCAGGTGGTTGATTCATGATTAAAAATAAAAAACGTTACTCTGGTTAAAACACTCACACAAGTCAGCTTTAGCGGAACATTGTTTTCATTCTGGCTACACCATCTCTTGGAAATTGTCAAAGATCCTACGTACAAGCACAAATTGGCGCAAAAGACGAAACCTTGGGACATTTCGGATATTTTACGAACACTTTATAACAAAAATTTTTAACCAGAGTAACGTTTTTTATTTTTTAATC
>NW_027557639.1:0-3673 GCF_052425735.1 Oculina patagonica
CATTTCTCGTCTTTAAAGCGTGAGCAAAGTAAGCAAACTGCCCATTGGTGAACTGGCGAAACGACCGTAAACCCTATCTACAATGCCATGTAATCAACAAGACATTCAAAGAAACAGAAAGAACCAAACGAAAAACGCACAGTGGCAATATTAAATGTAATGACATTTGGCCTGTCACAAAGATGCAACGACTTTCAACAAACCACAGACAATTATTATTGAGGTCGGGCTGGCCAACAAATGTTTTGAATTTGGAAAGGGTATTGGGTATGTCCATGAGCGATCAAGAGTACCAGCTGAT
Organism: Oculina patagonica; assembly: GCF_052425735.1. Classification (NCBI taxonomy): domain Eukaryota; kingdom Metazoa; phylum Cnidaria; class Anthozoa; order Scleractinia; family Oculinidae; genus Oculina; species Oculina patagonica. Next base: position 302 of record NW_027557639.1, read on the forward strand.
CAAAGTAAAACATTCCTTAGATGATTATTCTATCGTTAATAAGTGGATTGATACAGCTATTGAGAACAAAATGTTAATTATAAAATTTAAAACGATCTCTGACTTAAAAACTTTAAAAATACAAGCTTTCGGCTGTTAGAACTACAGCCTTCGACGGGTAAAAAATAAAAAGGTAAAAATATGTAATGTGTGAAGTTGCGAAATAAAAATGCTAATAACTAAGAATATTTGTGAAAAAGAATGTTGTACTGTCCAGGTAGAGGACAGGAATTGTTATCCGCATTGGGAGTTAGCTTCGAATGCCACGCTTCCAAAGTTTTTCTTGTTCTAAAGCCGCCTTTGTCAATGACAGATGTATTATCAAAGTCAATCGCGTGATTATTGGACCAGACATGATTAGCGATTCTCGAACCTTTTGACGCGGTTTTAACATTTCTCAGGTGTTCTTTTTTCCTGGTGTTGAAGGCTCTGCCCGTCTCACCAATGTAACACCATGAACACTCAGTAGTAAACAAACCACTGACCACCCTCCAACAACAGTTCCCGGCTCCAAAATTTCTGACCTTCTTTGGAATCGCAGACAAACGTTGTCTATAAAATTCCTTGTGCTGACAGTGCTTGAACCAGCAATGCCTTGTGCCTCTTCATAACGTGATCAACTTGATCAACCTGCACATGACAAGCAACTGAATTAAATACATCTGATCGTGACCCACAAACAGACGCCTTGGAACAAACAGCCCTTCCTGATTCAATGTTTTCTAGCCTGCCATCTATTGCAGTGGAACCATCAATTCCTGATGAACCATCCACTACGTACCCACCACCCACTTCCAAGGAAACAAAAACTATTGCACATACATGTACAATTTTTTTTTTTTTTTGGAAAAAGCCAATCGGCGATAAAAAAACATTCAAATTGCTACTATTTCTTCTTGGAAACGGATGTTCTCCAAATTTGGTATGTCCGTGAATTCTTCTGGCGCAGTCCTGGGCACCTGCGAAGGCTTAAAAAAGATGCACGCCAAGTTGACTTCATGTTGAACAATGTCAACAACAAAAGTAACGTCTGGTTTTACTTTGATGCCGATTATGGTAGAATCCTGCACCTCAACGGGCTTCCAAGATTGAAAAGGAATGATGTTGATTCTCCAAACAACGGCTCCTTTAGAAGCCACCAATTGTATCAAAGTTTATGACTAACAATCATGTCTTGAAGAAATAAATCAAAACTACATGTACTAGCCATTTGTAAAATTCAAATATTTTGTTACGAAACAAGCCTTGCCTTCTTTCAATTTTTTTGCTTAATTCCACCTGTTGACTATAGAAGGCTTAATAATATAAGAGGCATCTTTATAACAATATAAGTGTTTCTCTGAAACTGCTTGATGTTTATATGTTAATTGATAAATGTGTCAAATCGTACCTCTTCTTAGAAATTCACGGCTGTCTTCTAGAGATTAACAGCTGTGTTCTGGTTCTGGAGATTCCAACCAAATATAAACTTGTTTCTACTAAAACTCTTCTTGACTACAATAAGTGATCAACAACAGCAGAAAGGACGGAGGTATAAATCAAAAACTGTGGTACAGCTGCTAAACATGCAAAAGGAAGAACTTGCACAAATAGCAAAAACAGTACATCATAGTAGCAAGCATTACTTTCTTGCATCACTTGCACAGTCACTTTATTACTCAAAGTCTGATGTTTTGACTAACAATGATGAAGACTGGGATGGATCACTTTCCCCACAATTTTGACATTTATCGAACTGTTGTTGTCTTTAGGTAGATGTCTACAGCTTTGGAGTGCTACTTTGCGAAGCATGCATCAGAACATTACCGGACACAGAAAGGCGAAATTACCATATTTCGATGGTGCAAGACCGCTGGCTTCGAGCTCTCATACGGCACTGTGAATGCATTCAACATCTTGAACATTTAGCTGAATGATGTCATGCAAATGAAATGTGTTGCAAAATGTTTGCGTAGTTACAGGTTGCAAGAATATTAAAATTTTGCAACTATTGCTTTTTCGAAGGTGATAGCGATATTAAGCAAAAGGACTGCGCATAACCTTATTGTGGCAGCATTGAATTATTATTATAACATAGCACACGCTTGCAGTGTTCAGGTAACATCTTTAACATTGGACATGTGCAACTGGAAGTGTGTTTAAAGTAAAGTAACAGTTTCAGAGTGATCTCTTCCTCTTAGAAACACTCAGCGTAAAAATTATACCAAACCTCTTGACCGTAAACAGAAATAAAGATTTAATATATGTACTTTGTTTATTTTGTCTTCCATAAGGCTGAATTGCGAAAGATAAGTTTTTGGTCAAAAGTGGCTCGAAGCATACTCATATGTCCTGCAACGCAGCAATATTGATCCTGTTTGCTTGCACTACCACAAGGCAAGGTGAAGGCATTTCAACTGCCAGGAAGCTGCGATGCAACCTCATAGATTTACTAGTGAATGTTGTACCACTTCATCAAGTGACTGGAGTCATTCCATCTAATCCTGACACACCTCAAGCAGCAACTCCTATTACTTTCTTGCATCTGCCAACTCCAACTGCACCAGTGTTTGAACCAGCAATACCTTGTGCCTTTTTATAACATGAGCAACTTGATCAACCTGCACATGACAAGCAACTGAATTAAATACATCTGATCGTGACCCACAAACAGATGCCTTGGAACAAACAGCCCTTCCTGATTCAATGTTTTCTAGCTTGCCATCTATTGCAGTGAAACCATCAATTCCTGATGAATCATCCACTACGTACCCACCACCCACTTCCCAGGAAACAAAACTATTGCACATACATGTACAATTGTTGTTTTTTTGGAAAAAAGCCAATCGGCGATAAAGAAACTTTCAAATTGCTACTATTTCTTCTTGGAAACGGATGTTCTCTAGATTTGGTATGTCCGTGGATTCTTCTGGCGCAGTCCTGGGCACCTGCGAAGGCTAAAAAAGGTGCACGCCAAATTGACTTCATGTTGAACAACGTCAACAACAAAAGTAACATCTGGTTTTACTTTGATGGCGATTATGGTAGAATCCTGCATCTCAACGAGCTTCCAAAGATTGATAAGGAACGACGTTGTTCCTCCAAACAACAGCTCCTTTAGAAGCCACAAATTGTATCAAAGTTTATGACCAACAATCATGTCTTAAAAAATAAATCAAAACTACATGTACTAGCCAATTGTAAAACTCAAATATTTTGTTACGAAACAAGCCTTGCCTTCTTTCAATTTTTTTTGCTTAATTCCACCTGTTGACCATAGAAGGCTTAATAAGATAAGAGGCATCTTTATAACAATGTAAGTGTTCCTCTGAAACTGCTTGATGTTTATACGTT
>NW_027557640.1:0-3682 GCF_052425735.1 Oculina patagonica
GTAAGAGATGAATTTAAAAAAAAAAAAAAGAAACTGCTATCATGATACAGTGTGTGCGATTTTGTCAATGAGTGTCTAAATTTGGGTTAAAAGATACATTCGAAGGAAATGATAGTTAGTTTGAATTGTACTTTTGAACTTGAACTAATTAGCTGACGCATGTCTGAATTTGTAGTTTTGCGGACCAACCATACTGTGGCCAGTGGTTATTAGTTGAACAAAGGAACAAATAACCGTTGGTTATTTTGGTTTATTCGAAATGGTTCACCACAAAGAAATGTTTGTGGTCAAGTTGTCCACAAAACGTTAACGGCTGGGAGGCAAATTTTATTGACAAACGATAACTTTAAGTACAGTTAAAAAATAATCCGTTTTAAAAAAAATTTTCTGTTCTGCTTCGGCAGCAATTGCAGCCACAGTGCAATGTGCAAGTGCATTGTAAGGATTATAACCGTGTTAACTTCTATCTTTTTCACTATTTATTTTTACCGCTCATGTTTGTCGTGGTTTATGAAAAGCAACCGGGTGTCGTTGGTTTAGTTAAGGAGTTTGTCAAAGCATATTTTTTGGACTAAAAATGTGTTCGTTTTCAAGAAATTTTCACTAGCAGAGTTACGTCACAAAATATAGGATTTCAAGCAATTCAGGTTTATTTTAAAGCAAGTGAGTGTTTATTTAGCGGTCTTTGTTGTTTATCACCAGTATGGAAATTTCTTTGTTCTTCAACAAAAACAATAAACCAAAAAAATTGTACCTTTATTTAGCTAAAACAAGATAGGATCGTGACTTCACGTCATAACATCATTTAGTGATCGCAAGTCATTGCCTAGCTGCGTGGGACGATTTGAAAAGTGTACTGTGTTTTCACTGCGAGGCAAAAATCGCTCTGATTTATTTTGTTTTCGATGATGAAACCGCTTTAACAAATTGGAAGGTTTTTCGTTCGTTTTGCAGTCGCCATCCTACCTTGAAGATGAACAATACTTTAATAGAAAACAATGCTCTTCTTCGAACACTCGTATGATTGAAACTTTAAACTGACTATGTTCCAACACAAGCAGAGAAACTGCAATTACACACAAAAAGGCAAAGTAAAGCATAATTATAAATTTATTTTGCTTTTCACCTCAAACAGGTATATGTAATCTGAATTTTTTATTAAGGCCCCTTCACAATATAAAACGTGTTTGTTGTGGGAGGGAACATTAGTTGATGCTCTTTGTACGTAAAATGTCAAAAATGCGTATTTCGTTTGCTCTCTTTTTCTTCGTTTCCGTTATCACGGCCAAAGTGTTCGTTATTGGAGGTAAGTAAAACAAACATTAGCTAAGATAACTGGTTTTCGTATGGTGGTTCCGTATTCGAAAAAATGTGTAACAAGTAAAAAGCCTAGATTGAAACGCTATCACTTAACTAAATGAAGAGGTCGTTTACACTTGGTATAGTGATAATAAGGCTATAAAAATCAGCAAAGATTCAAGGCTGTTCCTTTCACTTTACACTTCCCGGCTTAAAGATAAATTGAAAGTTTCATTTCTTTTTCTTGTTTCTTAATTGTAGAAACAAATTATGTTAATTAAAACCTACCCAGGAAAACGCGTAGATACAAGCCTCGATGTCCAAAAACAGAATAAGCTTCATTTTTCACACTGCCTCATAGAAGGTGCGAGATGTTGAATTTATCTTTTTGTATTTTGGAAACATTTCCACCAGCTTTGAATTTATGTGAGAGATGAAAGTTCTGTGAAGAGCTGCTATATATGTTAGATTTCGTCACTAACAGTATTAAATATATTTTATCAGAGTGAATTGGAGGCTAATAAGAATAAAAATAACTTTATTTAAGTATCGGATTATGTAGTTTACGCAGCTATAATTGTGGACAAAAGAAGTCCTTTTTAACAATAAATCCAGGATTGAAATTTCCTATGTTAAAATTACAATAGTGTAATTAAGGATAAGCTGTTAAAAACAATTTCTAAAATTCAAGTAGGCTGTTTTCTTTTTTAAACTTATAGCTTGACGCATGGCAAAATTTGGAGTTTTGCCAAATGTGTTCTGTGTGGTAATTCAAACAAGCAAAATATAAATAATTCTTTGTTATTGTGGTTTAAATGTTTCTACCACAAAGCAATGTTTAGGGTCGAGATACCCACAAAACATTTTGTAGTGGAAAAAGTTTATTTAAACTTTTTAGGAATTAAAGCGATTTTGATGGATTCTTCTATAATTAAGTCAGCGTCATACGAAACAATCTCGCAGCTTAAGTATAAAATAAGGCTTCACAAAGCATGATAATTAACTGAGGTGATTTCGTTGCTCTTGACTGTATATAAAGATTGGAATGTGGATTTGAAAAGAGAAATGTTTTCAAAATGTGGCTAGTTTCACTCTGTTTTCGTTTGTTTTGTGTTTGTGTTTTGTTCTTTGTTTACGGTATTCACCCCACCTCAGAGATTAATGAAAACACTAAAAATAATCCTCCGAAAATAATACTAATCCTGGACCAGTTATTTATCATAGTTCAAAATTCAGTAAATGTACTGAAAAAGTAAGAACAGTAATAATGTTTGGTCATAATTTCTGTGTTAACTTTATAAAATGTAATCATATTTCTAAATCTTTGACTTTAACTCACCTCTGTAATATTGTTTCCATCCTTCAAAACAAAATATTATTCCTACATTATCTTCTTGGTACTTTCCAGTCTCAGTTCCACGTCTATTCTTTCTAATTTCCGACATTTTAACTTGCAGAATCCTTCAGTCATAGGACTGGAATCATCAGGACCCCTGTGTCAATCTATACAAATCCAAGTAAAAATTAAAGAATGTCTCACTCATCTATCTATTTATAAAAACTGCTTTAAAGAGATACCACTAAAATGCTATTAAAAAAGTTAAAAAGTTTATAAGAACTACTAATGTTCTCGTAAAAACAAATGAAATACGAATTAAAAATGTTTGCAAAGTATTCTAAGAATAAAAAGCTGAGATAGCTTGGAAACGTTCCCTTAGCTACAAAGTCATAATGTTCCTAGAAAAGACAGTTAAAAATAGATGCACCATTCTCTTCTTTGGAAGAAAGGGGTTTCAGCAACTATCAAAAATTGCAATTTTTGTACGTTTGGGGGACATCAACGTCTCATTCAGTCCTGCACTTGTTAAAATATATCTTGCTAGACAAGGCATATTTCCACTAAAAAATATTTACGTAACAGATCTGAGTTGGTTGTAAGCTTCAGTACCGTATTTATTGGATTAAGCGTCCAACCCTCTAATAAGCGCCCACCAGAAGAAAAAGCGCCCATCCTCTAGGTAAGAAAAGTGGGCAAGCTTTTTCCAGTTTCAAATAAGCGCTCATCCTTCTATTAAAAATTCAAAAAAGACAGAGGAGTGCTTTGATTTTTATTAAAATGGAGAATGAGATTGTGTTAGTACGGCATTACCAAGAGACTTCGCCGAAGACCGAGTTTTTTTCTGGGCATATTTGCTGACACTTTTGATGAAACAGTTCAGATTCTGTTTTGGTATATCTTCACGTTTTATTAATATGCATTGTTTTGTTGTTAAATAAACTTACTACTTGCGAGAAATGGTGAAAATTTAATAAGCGCCCAGCCTCGAATAAGCGCCCACTCTCAAGGTCCAAAAATTTAATAAGCGCCCAGGGTGCTTAATCG
>NW_027557641.1:0-14330 GCF_052425735.1 Oculina patagonica
TGCAGGGACCGCGGAGGGGGAGGGGCTGGTAGGGCTGTAGCCCCACCACTTTTTTGGTTGGGTTGATATTTTAGGGCTCCGGATGAAAAGGATAATGTAATATTTAGATTTAGCCAAGCCTAAAAGCGGAGCTCCCCATTAATTTAAAAATGACCTACATGCGAAAAATCTAAACCTTGTCCACACGGAATCTATCTAAACTGCGCTCAGAAAGTAAAAACATCATGAAGTTTTCTGTCATAAAATCAGGCACAGCAATTCAGTACAGGTCACTGGCGACCAAAACTTGAGTAGTTGGTGGCGAGTAGTTGGTGGCCAAATGGCCACTAAGGAAAAAAATAAACTTGGAGGGTTGGGTAAGTTTTGTTTTAACACAATTATTTGCTTAAGTTAAGCTTATTGTATTCTTGATGATGACATGCAGCCGCAGATTCAACAGAAAACAACAAACAAGGAAACTGAACTTGCACAAGGAATATCATTCGCAATTATTTCGGGTCACCTCGTAAACCATTTTCGTTTTCCACAATTTCACGGAATATAAATGACTTTTGACGGACATCGTGGGAGAAATATTTCGGTAAGAAAATTCTCTGTAGCTCTTTTTACTCGCGGTTTCTGTCAACAGTGTCATAGTGAACATCGCGCAACAAATTTTCCCGCGTTTTCCTATCATAACTTCGTTTAGATCTAACTGAAACATCCACATCATCCATTCGATAGAAGATAACGTTAATTACTCGTTTTACGGTTACGAAAAATGCTACCAGAGACCAATAAAATTAAAATTTAACCGTGTAGCGATTGAACGAGAGCCACATTTTTGCGTAAAGGCGCATCGAGGTTTGATACCCTCACACATAAAAAAAGACAAACAAAATAGGGCATTTGAATAACCTGGGTTGTCTTGCCATGCGAACTTTATTTGCTGTTGTAATTTCCTACTTTTCTTTAGCCACGGGCGGAAAACCTTCTCGTCCCCAGGCCTAATCCGTGCGTACGTACGGGGTTGGCGGCGACCCCTAAAATTTCTCGGCTCCATGGATGACAATTTGCTTACTTATGGATGTTCCGCTTGCGTGCGCGGGAGCTCTGCTATGAATTTTTACATGATAAATGGCGGAACAGTGACCCGTAATGCTAGCTTGTCTTAGCCAGCTTTTTAGCCCTACCACTTTAAAACGGTCTCCGCGGTCCCTGAGCTAGAATTGCTCTCGGCTATTGAGTCTGAGGATGATGAAAGAATATAATACATTAAGGACTTTGCACTAATTGTTTATGCGCATCCTTACTGCGCACGTAATTCATGTCGCAACGTCATGCCACGCCATACAGAAAACTTTCTAAGCACATATAGGATGGGTGGCCGTATTGCTCACTTTGCTTGGAGTTTGCTCTCTTAAATTTTCGGTGACCCCTACTTTTTTCTTAACCGATTACTTTTGTTAAATAATATCTACAGTGTGTACGTTTTGCGAGAAAATAAAAAAAAAATCGATTGAGTGGAAGTTTGTTTTTATTGTCCCACTGACATTTGAATTTCGCTTTTTGGGCTTTTCGTTTTGCCGTACGACAGTTTTTGATGCCTTTTTCCAGGGTTAAGTCTTACAAAAAGGATACCAACACTAGGATTTATTTACGTAACAGATCTGGACACCCTTCTACAAAATGTGATTAAAGTGCCTATGAAGTAAAAAATAACTTTGCTCAATTTACTTGTTTATGTCTTAGTTAGCACGAATATGCGTGTTTAAGATATCAAAAGCGTTTTTTTCTAGTATTTTTTGAGCCTCGAAGTTTGGATTTCGCAATTTGAAGTGGGTCCTTTTCGCGCGCGGCCAAACGCTCCGGTTTCAACGGAAATGACGTACTTAGTGGTTCTAAAGACACCAGGATTATGGCGTAAAGAGGGCTGGCGAAAGCTATATTTCGGCTTTTGAGTCAAACAAAGGCAATTGCACAAACGAAACTGCAACAAATACACTTATTTCCTTTGGTGAAGCTTTGCAGAGTAAATGGAAGCAAAATTTCCATGTGTATAGTAAAGCTATTCGTTCTGATGACAACGCAAAAAGAAACGAATTCTGTTTCGTCGGCAGTTCAAGGATCGCTGTTCTCAGCACAAGCTCTTCCTTGCCACAAATGAAACGAAAAGGAAATTTATCAAAAGAGTTATCTCTGTAAAGGATATGGTGGTCTCTCTATATCATTCTGCCCGGCTGACTAGCCGAAAGAAAGATTTAGCAGTCGCGCCAGGAGTTTACAATATGTTACACAGCTGGGTACAGTATACGTGTTATTCTTTTATTATGAGTCTTCGTCCCTCAAAATTTAATTTGTATGGTTAGTAGATCGTTTTATCATTTGTAAGGTAGCAGTCGTTTCCTTTCCCAAACACTTGAAACGATCGATCGCCAGACGCAAACGAATGCATCTGTGAAAGAAGCAAAAATATGGAATGTAAATTCGACTTGAGTGAGTTAGAAATGCTTGTTTGTTTTCAAGTAGCGCGCTTCGAATGTTGTCATTCACGTCTGCATTTCCGGTAGTATTCTATGGCGAATGCACTTTTAAATAATACACTGAGATCTTGCAAAATCTTGGACAAATTTTACGGCTGCCTTCGCCGGAATTATTTGCTGATAAACACGCACTGTAATCAGGATTTATCGTATCCGGATAAAGAAGTCAACGGTTGAAAATACACCGTAGAGCTAACGAACCATAAAGAGCAACAACTGCAGTTCTGTTTATTCTTGAAGAGGAAATTTTTGGTTTCGTTCAAGTCAAAAAGTGCTAATCTTGAGTTTGAAGAAGTGTTATCTTGCCATGTAGTCAAGTTTGATTATGTCACTCTCACGCTTCGGAGAAATATGTCAGTCCACTGTACTTTCCCACACAAGAACACAATCTAAATGAAAGCGAGCAACTGATCGCTACTTGTATTAAAATCACCAAATCGTGATATAATACCGAATAACCACCGGGATAGGCGTACCGTAACCTGAATTTACACATTCGACAAGCAAGCAACCGCCGCGCGGCAAGCAGCGCTCGTGTCAATTCCGAAGTACATTGCGACACTGCGAAACCACTCACAAAATCACAAAATCAAAGTCCGTCGATGTATGTGCTTTTGGAAACAATAAAAATTCTAGTTAATATTCATTTTTTATAGGGAATTTCTCATTTGAATCTGCTTCACCGAACTTCGATCGTCCTTGTCGACCAGCGCTTGTGTGAAAGAGCGCTTGATCGGCTTGCGGCGGTTGGACAGGTCCAACTAACTACTTCAGTCCATTTAGTGTCACGATATTTCGTTGTGCGATTCATTTCTGCTAGAAACCCGCTCTGCCAAGTCCGCAGATGGCAACATATCGTTCTTGTCAGCCAAGATTTCGATTTAACAACGAAAAAGCAGCAACAATCTCAGCTGAAGTAGTAAACTTCACTGTGTATCAACAAAATCTAAGTGTAAACTGATCCGTGGAACCACTAACTACGTCTTTCGAGCCAAATTCGTTTCCAGTCTCCGGACCCACTGTTTTGTCTTACCGAGGGCACTTTAGGCGGCAAAAAGTCCGATTTCTCTCTCTTTGACATTATTCTTTTTTTAGCTTTTCGGAAAGTAGACATAATAAGCTACCAAAAAAAGCAAAAAAGTTTTTTACTTCATAGGCACTTTAAGATCGTTTACATCCGTTTACTCATCTTCAATATTTTTTACTACAAGGCTCGTGAACACTGCTGAATTACGTGCGCCAATTTTTCAAAATCAGGGTAGTTTTGCACACGCCTTATCTCTGAATCAAAGTCGGTGACCCCAACTTTTTTTGCATTTCTCACACAAGTTACTCATTATCTGGCTGCAGTAAAAATTTAAAAAAATCTATTGAGTAGAAAATTTTGGCGCAAACGTCCTTAACTGAAAGGTGAGGCGTGCATTTATCAGTTGAAAGAAAGGTCACAAGGCAACTTTTGTGTTGTTTTTTAGGGTTTGGCATCCTTTTGTGAACAGTTGTGGATGGAAAAGTGTCAAACGAGCAACAGTAGCTCAGAGTTATGTTTCGTCTGTGTGTTGTTGGAAGTGGAGGAGTGGGTAAAAGCTCTTTAACCATTCGGTACTTGAAGAATGAGTTTACTGAGGTAAGTACTATTTAAATTAAAGTTCTGTTCTATCACAAAAAACTGTTAGAAGATTATGACTATGTAGGTTCATCTAGACCTCGGTTGCAAATAAACAAAAAATAATTTTTGACCACCTGTTGTCATGTGACTGAAAATTTTCAGACTTTGTGACAAGAATTAATAGAGGTGTCTTACGTAGAGGTTCAACTGTACTTCACAATTTCCCCCAGGTTATACTCGACATTCCTACTTGTCTTCTCTCCCATTTCATACATGTAGATTACTGACAATATACTTTGAATTTCAACGGTAACTTTATTTTTGTTTTATTTCTTTTTCTAGTATTATGACCCCACATTAGGTAAGAAGACAGTAATTATATGTAATTATATGCTGGTATTTCACAGTAGCTTTAAACCTGGTTCAGTGTGAACAATTACAGTTGGCATGCATGAATCACTGAGGGACAACTAGTAACTTAACATTGGAACCCTGCCTTACAACCAACAGCCACAGAATGAAGCTCAAAATAAACTAAGCTGGCCCAAAAACCAAACCCAGCCGGCTCTTCTGGTCGTTCTTATACCTTCAATATTATTCCAAGCCTTTGGTTGTTTCTTATCATGAAATTTCAGCCAGTGTTATATAAGCTCTCTTTCAGCTGGTGAAATTAGCTCTTCGCTCCATCCCTGCAGTCCCTACATTTTTTTAATCCAATGAAAGCTCAGTCAGTCATTTCCCTATTTATGGGGAGCCTCTTTAATACGGCAACCCTGTTAATATACCAGATTTTTTGAAGCTGACTGGTGACTGGATTCATGGAATTCCACTGTACAATCCTTGTCAGAATTAAATGAAAAAAAGCCCCTGCCCCCCCCCCCCAAAAAAAAAAAAAATTGATGATTTATTTGTGGTAACATCAAGAATGCCATTTTTCCATCATTGAAAGTGGGGAGGGCTGGTTTTAATTTTCTAATTTTCTTAATTTTTCATTCAAAAAATTGGCACCTAAAGTGTGAAAAAAAATTGACACCTCAAACATCAATTTCCTAAAAGTTAGGTCTCCTTTACTAAGGCTGTGTAGTTTTCATTTTAATTATTACTTATATATACTGATCACCGGTTTATACCAGCTTTTTCCTTTTCGGACATTGCTGATCTGTTCTTCAGTTTAAATAAAATTATTATTATTATTTAAATAAGTTTATTGTTACTTATCCTCATCGGGCCCATGAGGACTCATAAGGCCGGCCAGAAAATTGCGCCATCCATCCCAGTCTGCCGCTGATGCGACAGCAGCCCCCCACGAATGCCATCCAAGCCAGTTTCTTTCTGACTCCACGGTTCTTAATCAGGTTGCAGGGATCCTTGCGGCTTTGCCCCACATTTGTCATAAGCATGATACCAGAATTCCAGCTTAGAAAGCTATCATCGGGTAGCTCACATGTGGCCCGACGGCACCCCTGGATGAGTTCGTCAATCTCTTTTTTGGTTTCTGTAATCAGATATTTTTACGGGGTGCGGGGATTAGCTGCACGCCCAACCCCCAACCTGGAGGACCAGTGACTACCATTTAGTCTGGCCTCTACCTTTTGACCTCATGACCTTTAGGAGGAGACCCCCGGATGGTATAGCTCTCAAGGTCATTGAGGCATGCAAGCTCCCCCACCAGGACAAGGCAGTAGTCTACAGGGAAGAAGTTTATTGTTAATGGTAAATAAATTTGCAAAATGTGGTGCAGTTCTACATGTATTTAATAATATTATACCTTCTGTTGAACTGATGATGACAACTATACTCAATTTAACATTTTATTTTTTTCTCCTTCCATATGTTTGGTCATCAGAGGAGACATACAGAAAGGAGGTATGTATAGAATACAGTAGAACCCCACTAACTCTAAATCTCTCACCAACTGAAATTTAACGGCAGCCATATTTACATTGCATGATCTATGTTATAGCTAATGCCTTAAGCGTTGGCTAAACGATCAAACATTTTCGTCCAACATCATGTTCGAAGAGCATGTTTGACCGTTTAGCCGCCTCTCTCAACATTGCATTTAAATGGTTTCCCATGTTTGATCTAGATCAAGCATTTTCATCCAACATTTTGCTTCATGCGCAAATGTTTGATCGTTTAGCAACCTCTGCAAACAAAGCAAACCCAAGCGGGAAAAAGCAACCAATCAACCGAATCTATGTGATGTTGCACCATAATTTCGGCGGTAATACACACAAAGCGTTATGTGGGCTCACTTTGGTAGATGTTTGATAAAACATTGTTTGCTCGTTTAGCCACTTCATGTTGTGTGCAACAAACACAATGTTGGACAAATGTTTGATCATTTAGCCGGGGCTTTAGAAAGGACCAGGGCCTTGGCACCTAACTAACTGTTTTTTCTTTTTTTATGTTCTAGATTGAGTATAATGGTAAACTTTATGATGTGGAGATAGTTGATACTGCTGGACAAGAAGAGTTCAGTTCTTTCCGTGACTCGTCAGTGGCAACTGGGGATGCATTCCTTGTACTCTTTGCTATAAATTCCACGTCAAGTTGGCACGAGCTCAAGGATCTAAGAAGCAAAATCATCCAAGATCGACAACTGAGTTCGGCTATTCCTATGGTCCTAGTGGCCAATAAATTGGTAAGTTGGATTGGTTTGTCCTCCCCCCCCCCCCCCCCTGGGACTCCAGTATAAAAGGAAAAGGGATTTTGGTTAGAAATTTTGGAAAGAACCCATAAAAAAGAGACCAATCTGGGTGCGGCTTAAGCTTTTATCACCCCTGAAAGATACCAAAATTCTAATCATAGAATTTATATAATTTTGCATTTTCTTCGTGTGCAACCTTAAATTACATTTACATTTTAAATTTTACATTTTATTCAACTTCATCTATTGTATTGTTCACTGAAAAACCTTTTTAGGAGTGTTAATAAAATTTTATCTTATCTTATCTTATTATTTTATCTTATCTTATCTTATCTTATTATCTTATCTAACTTATCTTATCTTATCTTATAAATGAAACCTTGACAGTTAAAAGTATTGGTGTTTGCCTGGAACACCCTGAGTGAGACCAAAACTTAAGAATTTACACTACTAAGCGAGACAACAAGCATCTCCGCCCTTTTTTTATGGTAGTTGCCCCAGGGTTGTTTCTATACACATGCATTTAAAAATGTGTATTAGAAAAGCATAAACAGTAGACAATTATTTGCGGAATGTTAATTAGTGTTTCATGCGTGAGTACCTGTGAGATGTGGGCTTTATACATTACAAATCCTAATGGCCCTTAGATGTATTGACAGTAGAAATGGGTTCGGTTTTGATAATCCATTTCACGTGATTGCTGAAGTTCAAAGCACAACGTCATAGCCGCTGCTCGATGGCAAACACAAGATAAACAATTAATTTTTTTTTTCCGAGGCCAAAACTTATGCTGCCATTTTGATCAAGAATATCCTCTAGAGGCGTCTCAAACAGTAAATCCAAATCCAAATTACCCAAAGGTCCGTGATGGAGAATTTGTGATTGGGTTTTTTGGGATTTATTTCCTTACTTTTAGTACCAGTGTAAACAGAATAAATTCGGTAACAGATGCAGATTTCAGTGGAATGGTTATATCTTATTTATAACTTTGGCTCTTACCTTGTATGTCATTTCGACATTTTGTGTTTTAAACATGCCCCCAGAATAATACTCTAAATCTCAAATCTCGTAACAACCTCATTCCCAGGGTCTCTCTCTCCCCGTCCCCGCTCTTGGGGTGAGGAGAGAGAGACCCTGGGAATGAGGTTGATCTTGTAATTCCCCTTATAAGTTGATAGCTTACAACCGGTGCATGTGACATGCCCTTTACAATCTAAGTTGATTGGTTTAAATCAAACTTATAGTCCAGGCATTTTGTAATCAGACCTGCTACTAATTGCAACAGAAGCTTTCTCAACGTAAACTAGTTAGGAATGACCTATACAATAACATACTAAAAGTCTCTAAAGATTCAAGCTTGGGAACACCTCCAAATACGATCAACGTCTAACTCGCTTTCTGCTGCAACATGAAAACGAGGCAATAAACAGGAAGTTGCTGTTTACGGCTGTTTTATTGGTATAAATTATGCCTTTTCTTTAAAATTAAGAACATACTCTTAATACAATGTTTCCCTGGCCTTAATCTTAAAATAAAGACCCATAAAAGAGCAATTTTTATAATTCTAAGTTATTCGAAAGTTTACATTGGTCAAGACACGTTTATCACTTATCTTCAAGCTAGAGATAGAGTCATTCTTGAATTGTAATCTACACAGTCATGCTATTCAATGAAGTCACTCTTCCGAATCTTCACTTTCGTATTCCAGAGCGTTGGTAAAATTAGTGCACGCGGACCCTTTGCACTGGCCGCAGGCTGGAGAGCACTGCATGCCATTCTTACAGCAGATGCACCTGTAAAAGCGAGTCTGGCGCAGGCGGAAGGTCCGTCGCACAGGAAACAATTGACAGCGAGTTGCTCATCCACTTCATAAACTTTAGGTAATTTCCTCTTTGTGCGGAAGTTTACACTGCAGGTCTGGTGGTAAACTGCGTCAACAGCAGGCAATTCATGCACATTTAGAAGCCAAGCTCTTATCGTGTCAGACCCCTCGTCCCCTCTCTCTGAACAAATTTTCAATATCGTGCCTTTCGTTTCAATTGTTGTAACCCTGAATGCTTCCCCCAGTCTTTTTCTCTGTTCCCCGAACTCAACTTTGGTACCACAAAAAAAAGTCAGTTTTGAATGCGAAATATTGTTCTACTTGGCGAGTTAGAGAGCGACGATTACTAGTTGTTTCAGAAGTAAGAATTTTCTTGGCTCGCTTGATGTTACTTGGCAGACAATATTCTCGCCGGCAGTTCTGATGAACCTGCTGCACAGGAACCGTAGTGATAGAATCATTTCGCTCTGTGCTCGCCCGATTAATTCCCGCGCTTCCCTTTTCTCTTAGCGTTACGACCTCGCCCGCGCCGTCAAAGTTTTTTTTTACAAATAACACACTTTTCTGTGTCATACATAGTTGAGTATCTTGTTTTCTGAAATTACAGGCAGATGGGAACGTGTAAAAGACAACAAGGCAACGACAGATGTATCAACAACGCTTTTTGCTCAAAACAATTCTCAATTCTAATTAACAGCTATTTGTGGAAACGTCTAGGTTGATTGCCTAAATGTGACTTAAATTGGCTTTCTTGAGTTTTTGATAACGTTTGGTTCTATTCTTGCAAAATTAAGTCTTCAGTGAAAATGAATTTTAGGCAAAATGTTTTGTGCTCAAAACGAATTTATTGTTCGGATAAATTTTCATTTTAGAAAAGTTTTCATTCAGATCTAGAGATTTCTAAGTTATGAGAAAAAGATAACGCACGAAGCGCGAAGCGATAAATGGAATATCAGTTTTCGTGCACTGAGTTGAAACTCAATTTGGGATTCACTATACATGCCACAATGATTTTTTTGAACTGCATAACCTTAGCACATGACATCCATGTTTATTTTAGCTTAAAATTTTTTTTTTATGTTTTAACTTTGCTAGCGGAAAACAAATTCCTACCCCGGATACCTCAAACAGATAAGCAACAGCGCAGACGCTTTCTACAAGCTTGGTGTCAATTTGTGTATTTTTATAGATTTAATCATCTTCTTAAAGCAATTATCTGATCTAATTTACATGTAATTGGACTTAACTATCAGGAAAACACACAAAAATATTTCTTTCTCTGCTAGCTCATGCTGAACGTGGCATTAAACTCAAGCAACACAGCAAATAGTAGAGGGGCCTCGTTTCCATGCTGCATTATACAGGGACGATACAGGGTTCTAAAAAAACCGTTTTTAGTCACCTTCCCCTGCTCAGATTTTCAGAGACTTTTGATATGTTATAGAGGACATGTTCCTGGATCAAAATCCGTTAAAAAACCTTCTGTTGCAATTAGTATCAGGTTGACCTATTTTATGCGATAAAATGCCTGGACTATTACTTCTGACACAAGACAAATATATTTTCCTGGGAAAGTGATAAAATTGGAAATGGATGAATCATAAGTGATATGATTTAAACTGTGGATAATCAATTAAGTTAATCAATTTCAAGGAAGCCTTAAAAAGTATTAGGACTTTTTACGGGATTTGACCCTGTGACTGCCGCATAACCTGTTCAATGATGTCGTTGCAGGATTTAGAGGGTGAACGAGAAGTAAACAAAGAGGAGGTGCTGGAATATTGTAATTCTTCTGATGTCAATATTCCATTAATTGAGACATCAGCAAAGGTTTGTGCCTCTGCTTTTAGTTACTAAGGGGAGATGTGTGAGGCCTGGCAAAACGCTTTGTTTTGAGTCTGTTCAGTTTTCTACCTTTGACTATGCACAATATGCAATAGGTTTTGATATTTGTACAAGCAACTAACTAATAGAAATAAGACAGTTGCATTATTCAACTGCAGGGTGAGGGGGGTCGGTGGGGTAGGAGTATCTGCGAGAGACCAGCATCCCATCCAGGAGGAGTAGCAATACTCCTAGTTGCGGGATTCAGCAGCTATGCACTAAGCCTGGTAAGCTACCTAAGCTTGCATACAGACGTGACCCTTTGTTCTTTTTATCCTTTCCAGACTGGCCTGAATGTTGAGGAATCATTTCAGCTTATGATGCAGCAGATTCAACGAATTCAACCGGCGTTGCTAGAAAGAACAGCACCGAAAAATCACAGCAAACCGCCGAAACCAGAAAAATGCGTTTTACTCTAGGATTAGTAGATAAATATAATTATAAACTTTTGCAGTTTAACAAATACGCTTTTGATATTGAACACATTGCCGGGAAGAACATACTTTCACATTACAGTTTTCGAGCTCGGCTTTCTACAGGTCTCTAAAGGGCAGTGACCACCTTAAAAGTTTACTCCTAGGATTTTCAATTTTAGTGTGTCGATTTTTGGTGCATCCTTGGGTAACAGGTGGGAGTTTAAATGGGACATTTGTTGCTCTTATTTATGTTGTGTAATTCAGCAAAAAAAAGGGGGCGTAAGACATCACGACGTAACTTTGTACTTCAAGTAGTAAGTGTCCCGTACATGGCCAATATGTGACCAATAACCGGCCAATGTGTGGCCATTATGTGACCCATATCCGGCCAATGTGTGGCCATTATGTGACCGACATGTGGAAATAATAAACGACTATAATAAACGACTTTCGTGACAGCTCAGTGTATAAAAGTGTTTTAAGATAATGTTTGAGAGTCTCAACGTCTCCTAATACCCTAGTTGAGTCTTATGGACGGTAACAGGTTGATTTTAAATGAGAGAATCTCCACTCCCTTCAATCTCTCTCCCTTCTCTCAATATTTCAAGCAATGATGTATACCTTGAAGTCGTCGGGCGAGTGGACGGGATCTGCTGCGCTCAATCAACCGATATGTAGGAAATGAAGAAACTAGAAATCAAGTTAAGCTCGGCAAGAAATCGCCGCTTAGAACACAAAAGCAAAATACTCCCGTGCAGTTAGAAAAGACTAATACAAAGTCTAAACGAAAGAAACTATATTGGATGAGTTCTATAAGATTAAGTAGACAGAAATTTCTAAATTCTTGTAATACACGGCCGCTTTGAGCAGACACTGTTTGGCCTTAAGCTTGCTCGCGTGTGTCGTTTAGTGGATGTCACACTACAATATGGGAGACGCAGTGGCCTAATGGTTAGTGTGCCGACTACCGGTCGAGCGGTGTTCGAGGCTTGGCTAGGGTCATTGTGTTATATTCTTGGGCTAGACACTTTACTCTCATAGTGCCTCTCTCCACCCAGGTGTATAAATGGGTACCGGCAACATATAAATGCGGGGGGGGGGGGGGGGGGGGGTACCTGTGATGATGAAATAGCATCCCATTCTGGGGGGAAGTAGAAATATTCCTAGCAGCTTAATGCTACATGAACCGGGATAACCTCCGGCAAGTATGGGCCACTTGGCTCGAGGCTCCCCTTTACGCTACAATATAATGCAACCTTTGTTGAAGTAACAATGGGAAATTTAAAAGAAATAAATTACTGTTGTTCAACTGAGCAAATCTATGAAGAAAATGTATTATTTGCATCTTTGCGACTCCATAACTACTCTATCACATTAATTTGAATTCCAACAGATCCTCAAAATCATTGCTTCCTTGTCAAAAAATGTACGCTGCAGTTGGGTAAGTCATTTCACGCACAAGTTGTCAGTTTTTTTTATTTACCTTAATTTTTTGACAAACTTTACTGGAATTATAAATGGCTCCCTTGTAAAACGTCATCGCTTCTGCATGCATTGCGTGCCATTTATTTCATTTTACAGGAAAGACAAAAAATGTTCCTTTTTTAAACTGGAGCTTCTGTAGAAAGCTCTCTCCTCCGCAGAGGCCTCCTTTATTTTTTCTACGGGCTGCGACTAGCTACTTTACAAAACTCATTTAATGACGTGCATTTTTTTAACAAAAAACATTTTAAAAGTTCTATTGGACAAAATTAATCTGAGTTCTGAAACAACAAAAACATTAAAAAAAACACTGGTGGATTACAGCTTTGCAGGTTACAAACACATTTTAAAGCTTGTTATAGAATTGAAACAAGAAAAAAACAGCTAACCCTTCTAGTGAACTAACAGGTACTTGCTAAATTTACAGAACTGGAACTTAAGAAATATATTTTTTCCTGGAATTTTACATTTTTGTGACTTTTATGCATAGCAATGTTGTGTAAAAAAACGGTTTTTGTAAAAAAGCTGCTTTTTTACATAAAAAAGCAGCTTTCTTACAAATATATAATTGTAAAAAAGCAGCCTTTTTACAAGAATATATATTTGTAAAAAAGCTGCTTTTTTATGTAAAAAAGCAGCTTTTTTACAGTTAAATAATTGTAAAAAAACTGCTTTTTTACAGGAATATATATTTGTAAAAAAGCTGCTTTTTTATGTAAAAAAGCAGCTTTTTTACAGTTTTATAATTGTAAAAAAGCAGCTATTTTACAGGGATATATATTTGTAAAAAACTGCTTTTTATGTAAAAAAGCAGCTTTTTTACAAGAATATAATTGTAAAAAAGCTGCTTTTTTACAAAAATATATATTTGTAAAAAGCTGCTTTTTTACAAGAAATATCTTTGTAAAAAAGTTGCTTTTTTACAGAAAAACGGACAAGATGCTGCATAGAGTACCTTTAGAGAATTTGAGTTGAGAATTAGGGTATGCCAAAACCCATATACCAAAGCGCAACTGTCTTAAAGCCTCAGTCGAACACTGAGTCACATCGTTAATATTATGCGAAACGTGTAGCATTTCTAGATCTGTTTAGTTGCCTTGTCGCTACACTTTTTGAAGTGTTCGTGATAATGAAGCGATCTTGCATGCCCGGTACATCAAGCCTGTTTCATTTCGATCAAGATATTGATTTTCGTTCGCTAAAAAAAACAGGGACTGAAACAGGCTAATATGTTTCGACATGTGAATGTTTACGCAAGGGTCATGCAGAGGTCACGAAAACTAAATCATTTGGTGAAATCAGGATATTCACTTTTTAAAATTAGCTCTATTTAAAATACATTCATACGAATCTTGTGCTTCGGTGATGCGAAAATTAAGAACGGAAGCGGTTTATTATTTGAGGCCAGCTGCTTCATCAAAACTAAACAGTCATCATTCCGGCGGCCTTCGATCGGCGAGTTGAAATTTAAATCTGTTTAAAACAACAAACGTCTGCTTTTAGGCTAAGAGTTAGAATATAATACGAAGAACTTGCTCCAGTGTTTATCGATTTAAATTTATTTCAAACAAACGAAAAAACCTAACCGTTTTAATTAGTCTTTGCTGAGCTACATGTTTAGCAGACAGACCTTTTTCTTGCAAACCTAATTTTGTAAAGAAACCGGCCATAAACATGTTCACACATTAAAATACAGAATGACACTGCCAAATAATTCAAGCTTTTTAAGCGTACAGAAAGATTCAGAACACTTGCTTTAATTGAAAGAAAGCTATAGCCTTCGAAACATTTTTTTTTTACAAATATATAAGTGTAAAAATGCAGCTTTTTTACAAAATATATAATTGTAAGAAAACCGCTTTTTTACAATGCCGTTTTTTTACGCCACAGCAAACCAAATAAAACCAGATACACTATAATATATTTTTTATCTTAACAAAAACAG
>NW_027557642.1:0-3666 GCF_052425735.1 Oculina patagonica
TTCAAGATTATAACAGGAGTCAAAATCTTGAAGTTCAAGATTATCACAGTAGTCAAAATCTTGAAGTTCAAGATTATCACGGGAGTCAAAATCTTGAAGTTCAAGATTATCACGGGAGTCAAAAATTTTGAAGTTCAAGATGATAACGGGAGTTAAAATCTTGAAGTCCAAGATTATCACGGGAGTCAAAATCTTGAAGTTCAAGATTATAACGGGAGTCAAAATCTTGAAGTTCAAGATTATCACGGCAGACAAAATCTTGAAGT
Source organism: Oculina patagonica (assembly GCF_052425735.1). Lineage (NCBI taxonomy): Eukaryota > Metazoa > Cnidaria > Anthozoa > Scleractinia > Oculinidae > Oculina > Oculina patagonica. Next base: position 267 of record NW_027557642.1, read on the forward strand.
TCAAGATTATCACAGTAGTCAAAATCTTGAAGTTCAAGATTATCACGGGAGTCAAAATCTTGAAGTTCAAGATTATCACGGCAGACAAAATCTTGAAGTTCAAGATTATCACGGGAGTCAAAATCTTGAAGTTCAAAATTATCACGGGAGTCAAAATCTTGAAGTTCAAGATTATCACAGGAGTCAAAATCTTGAAGTTCAAGATTATCACGGGAGTCAAAATCTTGAAGTTCAAGATTATCACAGTAGTCAAAATCTTGAAGTTCAAGATTATCACGGGAGTCAAAATCTTGAAGTTCAAGATATCACGGGAGTCCAAATCTTGAAGTTCAAGAGTAAAACGGGAGTCAAAATCTTGAAGTTCAAGATATCACGGGAGTCAAAATCTTGAAGTTCAAGATTATCACAGTAGTCAAAATCTTGAAGTTCAAGATTATCACGGGAGTCAAAATCTTGAAGTTCAAGATTATCACGGGAGTCCAAATCTTGAAGTTCAAGATTAACACGGGAGTGAAAATCTTGAAGTTCAAAATTATCACGGGAGTCCAAATCTTGAAGTTCAAGATTAAAACGGGAGTCAAAATCTTGAAGTTCAAGATTATCACGGGAGTCAAAATCTTGAAGTTCAAGATTATAACAGGAGTCAAAATCTTGAAGTTCAAGATTAAAACGGGAGTCAAAATCTTGAAGTTCAAGATTATAACGGGAGTCCAAATCTTGAAGTTCAAGATTAAAACGGGAGTCAAAATCTTGAAGTTCAAGATTATCACGGGAGTCAAAATCTTGAAGTTCAAGATTATCACAGGGGTCAAAATCTTGAAGTTCAAGATTATCACGGGGGTCAAAATCTTGAAGTTCAAGATTATCACGGGAGTCAAAATCTTGAAGTTCAAGATTATCACAGGGAGTCAAAATCTTGAAGTTCAAGATTATCACGGGAGTCAAAATCTTGAAGTTCAAGATTATCACGAAGTCAAAATCTTGAAGTTCAAGATTATCACGGGAGTCAAAATCTTGAAGTTCAAGATTATCACGGGAGTCAAAATCTTGAAGTTCAAGATTATAACGGGAGTTAAAATCTTGAAGTTCAAGATTATCACGGTAGTCAAAATCTTGAAGTTCAAGATTATCACGGGAGTCAAAATCTTGAAGTTCAAGATTATCACGTAGTCAAAATCTTGAAGTTCAAGATTATCACGGGAGTCAAAATCTTGAAGTTCAAGATTATCACGGGAGTCCAAATGTTGAAGTTCAAGATTAAAACGGGAGTCAAAATCTTGAAGTTCAAGATTATCACGGGAGTCAAAATCTTGAAGTTCAAGATTATCACAGTAGTCAAAATCTTGAAGTTCAAGATTATCACGGGAGTCAAAATCTTGAAGTTCAAGATTATCACGGGAGTCCAAATCTTGAAGTTCAAGATTAAAACGGGAGTGAAAATCTTGAAGTTCAAGATTATCAGAGGAGTCCAAATCTTGAAGTTCAAGATTAAAACGGGAGTCAAAATCTTGAAGTTCAAGATTATCACGGGAGTCAAAATCTTGAAGTTCAAGATTATAACGGGAGTTAAAATCTTGAAGTTCAAGATTAAAACGGGAGTCAAAATCTTGAAGTTCAAGATTATAACAGGAGTCAAAATCTTGAAGTTCAAGATTAAAACGGGAGTCAAAATCTTGAAGTTCAAGATTATAACGGGAGTCAAAATCTTGAAGTTCAAGATTAATCACGCAATAAAGACAACAATCGTAAGTATGTGGGCCATCGATGGGCAGCTACATATATTTTCCATTTGGGACAAATAAAACTGCCAAGGGAGGGAAGGGATGGGAAAATACAACAATTCGGGGAGCGAACGAACCGATCGATACGACACACGACTGACGAGATTACAACAATGAAATGCGATTCCTAGCTATACGTTACAAGCTCACCATTAACTTGTATTAACTATTAATACCACTTAATCACGCAATAAAGACAACAATCGTAAGTGTGTGGGCCATCGATGGGCAGCTACATATATTTTCCATTTGGGACAAATAAAACTGCCCAAATTAATGCCCAAATGGTAAAGTTTGCAGTAAGAAAAAAAAAAAGTAAAGGAGAGAAAATAAAAGAAAAGATAAAAAAAGAAAAACTAGCTGTCCGAGAGAAATAAAAATAGTCCACTAGGAATCTTGAGTGTTCTGATAGTAAGGATTAGCATATTGATAAGTTATCGACGCAGTCTTTGCTATTCGCTGAGGGAACTGGAGTAGAACATTTAGCGGGGAACGAACATAAGTTTTGTAACAGTCTGATTTCCAGCGACCTAACATTTGAATCTCGTAGTCAGCAAGACCAGCCAACGAAGCAGATGTGGCACCACCGATCCGGAAGCTGTGTCCGCTATAAGCTGTAGGATCCACGCCAATGAGTCGCAGCAAGGGGGACACGAATGTTACTAGCTGTTGCCTGGTAAGGGCTTGATTATTCTCTAACAAGAAGAGCGGCGAATCCTCGGACATATTAGGGCGACTCCGTTGAAGAGCAAGGTTAGATTTCATCGCGCAGGCTGGGCAGACTGTGTGGTTTGTGTGGGACATATAAAGGGTCACTCCCTGGCGTCGTTGGTCAGTTTTCGACTGTTTTATGTGCACCATCCAGTAGTGCTGACCGTCCGGAGACTGTTGGGAAGTGACGTCACCGAGTGTGAGATTGCGTGAGGGGTCGAAGCACTCCTTGTTGCGTAACGTAAACTCTCCGGCGCGTAATAACAAGAAGTGGCCGCAGGTTACTGCCGCCCAGTAGACAATATCGTCGTTAGAGCGGAAGTTCACGAAGGGATGAATTTTGCAGAGAAGATCAAAGGTGATTGGCATTTTCCGTTGTGGTGGAGCGAAATGATTCCGTTCAATACCGCGCAAAGTTTGCTTTAGTCGGAGTCCAGGAGTCAGAGGGTTTTCGTGACCATTGGAAACATGAAGAGAGCGAACACCGGCCAGGTAAACATTTATGGACTGAGGCTTTATTCGTGCTGCCAGGGAGGTGACGAACAAGATTAACGTGTCTTCAAGATTAACGTGCCTTCCGATGCCGGTAAGTCAAAATCTTGAAGTTCAAGATTATCACGGCAGACAAAATCTTGAAGTTCAAGTTTATCACAGTAGTCAAAATCTTGAAGTTCAAGATTATAACAGGAGTCAAAATCTTGAAGTTCAAGATTATCACGGGAGTCAAAATCTTGAAGTTCAAGATTATCACAGTAGTCAAAATCTTGAAGTTCAAGATTATAACAGTAGTCAAAATCTTGAAGTTCAAGATTATCACGGGAGTCAAAATCTTGAAGTTTAAGATTATAACGAGGAGTCAAAATCTTGAAGTTCAAGATTAAAACGGGAGTCAAAATCTTGAAGTTCAA
>NW_027557643.1:0-3659 GCF_052425735.1 Oculina patagonica
AAGAAGGACTTTAAATAAAAACCGCGCTCGCACTGGCAGAAAATTGAAAAATCAAATTCCTTCATTTTTTTGCTCATTAATAGCTTTTAGGTAGATAAGAAACCTGATGTATTTTGTTCCCCCCCTGAAGTCTTCTAATTTCGATAAAAAAATCAAAGTCAGTTTTCGTGATCGGAGCCTCAAAGTGACACAATTTTCAACCCGAAATTCGCTATCGTTAACTCTCGTCGCGTTCACAAACAGAGCCACATTGAGAACTTTGGATGCTTTCTATCAACAGAGACACTCTTTTCCATTCGCTAAAATATAATTTCAGGGCTTAAGCAAAACTCTTCGAACTGAAATAATTAAAAAGGTGGGGAATACTTTTCACGATACTAGAAAGTCGAATTAAACGGCAGTTTTCAACGGAATTATTTAATATGTGGTATAACTCCAAATTTTCTCAATTGTCGTTTAAACACACATGTAAATGTTTATCTAAGACATACCTGAGAATTGGCTCGGGTTGTTGAAGGCAGCATATTTACTAATGCATCGTAGTCCCACAAAATGTTGTGATATCGATCAAAATAGCCTAACTGACAGCTAAACATTTCTTGGCTCCAAAATACAACAAAGCAACTGTTAAGCGCGAAATTCCTTTTGCATCTTCATCCTTAGCAATTTTCCTTTATCGTGGTTCTTTTCTCTTGACGAAAGTGTGTACAGAACTCCAGAACGATCAAATTGCTTCCTCAAACTGCGTTGGCGGTGCTGGAGAATTGTTTTGCGTTATTTTAACTCCGTGACATTCTCGACCCCAGAGCTCTTACTGCGCAGACTCACTTACGTCACAATATCGTGTTTCATGTCACGTGTATTATGTCACGTAAGTCACAAATCTAATCTTGTGCCAAAATGGCGAAGAGGTTTTGCGATCAAAATGGACCTTAATTGACCCAGGTTGGCTTTTTTATCTCACTGTTTCGTTGAAAAGGGAATTTTGCAATGGAACATTCGGCAAGAAGAAGGAAAGACGAGCATTTGGGGTTAAAACATTCATTATCGTGGCGTTTAACAATTAGAAGTATTTACACAGTTTACGGTCATGCTGTGAAAATTTGCCGAAGTTTGATGCGCTCTAAGTGAGAATTTTTCCAATAACCCGAGCCAATTCTCAGGTATGTTTAATAAGAATATCTGTATGCACGTTTGAGCAAGAATTGAAAAAAATTAATGTTATACCACATGCTAAATACTGCCGTTGAAAATTACTATTTCATTCAAATTTTTGTTATCGTAAAAAGCATTCCTCGTCAGTTCATTTTTTCAATTGGAAGAGTTGCGCTAAAGCCCTGAAATTATATTCTAGCGAAAGAAAAAGAGTTTTTATGTTGATAGGAAGTGACCAAATTTCTCTGCGCGGTTTTGTAAGCGAACGCGAGTAGTGTTCATAAAAGCTAATTTCGGGTTTAAAAGTTAGGAAATTTGTGACTTCGACCACCGAAATCGATTTTCTTTGTTTTCTTAAAATTAGAAGACCTCTAGGGGAAACAAACTACATCAGGTTTCTTATCTACCTTACAGCTAATAATGAGCAAAAAACGAAGAAAAATCGATATTCCAATTTCTGCCAGGAAATCAAATTCTTGCTCGGCCGTTCGTAAAAGTCACTCTTAAATGTTTGTCATGAAAGTGAAGTACTCTTGTTACAGACGATTAAATTTCCAAATCAGGTGACTGGAGCGAGACTGATATCTCGTGACTTGATGCATGTGTTGATTCCAATATCTGCATGCCTTCTCACAACACAAAACTATGAGCTTGATTATATTTGCCAAAATCTGACGGCTTTACACCGCTCTTAATGTTTGTTATGAGAATTTGGCAATTCACATCCCAAAGGCAGTAGCATAGTCTAGATGACGACTTCCTTTATAGATTTGTTGTTAGGAGAAACAATGTAGATCACCGAAAAAGTTTAAAGGGACTCAGTGAGTGTCTTGTTTCTAGCATGACAAATGCGATCTGTTGGGCAATTCAAGGACATTTCCGAAAATTGTTTTCAAGTGGAAATTTTCCAAGGTCAAATGCATAAAATACAGTTGAACCTCGCTAATTCGAACTCCGTTATTTTGAATTCCCCGTTAATTCGAACTAAAACCCGTTTCCCTTGGATTTGCCCTTCAGTCATTTACTATCGGCTATTTCGAACTCCCGCTATTTCGAACTATTTTTTGTTTCCCCTGACGGTTCGAAATAACGGGGTTCAACTGTACTTTAAATTTAAGCAGTTTTCAATAACAATTGACAGAAGCTTGGAAGTTCAAATCTCAACCAAGGGTTGCTGTTGCCGCTACTTTGTTAATATTGCATACAGAGGGTTACTGTGCAATGCCAGAAAATATCCTTACCCACCCCTTGGAAGGTCACTGGAAATTCTGAGGGGATGGGAGGTCTCAAAAGCCAAAATTTTAAACGCAAAAGATGGAGCTTTACTGGAATTTCTGGAGGGGTGGGGGATTCAAACAAAAACACCTTCCCTGGGAGGGGTATGGATATTTTCTGGAACAATGCAAAAGTACATCTTTGTTCCAATTGAATAGCACATGTTAAAAGTCCAAACCAAAAGAAACAAACATTGGAAAACATTTTGTCAAGTAAATAACAAGTTAAACTTGAATTTCTATTCCAGGCTGGCTCACCAGTCTCCCGTGTCCTGCAATTCTCTGATGTCCATCTTGATCACCTATATGAAGAAGGAGGCAACCCACACTGTGGTGAGCCGCTGTGTTGCCGCAAAAATGACAACCCTCCTGGTATGTATGTTTTATTACATTATGATTTGTATAAGCTTCCCCCCCCCACCAAAAAAAGAAGCCCCCCCTAAAAAAATCCTACTGATTATGATAGAAGGACATTAGTTTTCCAATCATAAGCCGCTATTGTTGGGCTTGCTTTATACTTTGTGTTGTTAGAAAATGGCTAGAGCAACTGTCGCTGGAGCATTCAATTATGTTTTCATGTTGTTTTGTTTCTGACAGCACCTGGACAACGAAAAGCAGGGAAATACGGAGACTATTCATGTGATATTCCACCAATAACATTTGAGAGTATGCTCCAGCATATCAACACCACACATACACAGGTAATAATAACCATACCGTATTTTGTTGATTAAAGCCTGGGTTACAAATAGTTCCCAGTGGCAATGTACTGATTGTACATGTAGATTCAGGTACTGAATCACCACAGTCTCACCTCCCACTAACGGATGCCTCCCGTAGGTGGCCAACTACAGTAAAAACCCGTGAGTAAGAACCTATTGTTTTTCAGGTTAGCCTAAACAGGTTCTTACACAAAGGTTATTAACACAAATTTAGGCTAATTAGGTTCTTAACTTCTGAAGAAAAAAATGTCAATGTTGTCATAGAGATTTTAGTGTTATTTGGCCTTTTTCTTGTATAAAATTTGCATACCACATAGTGTTTATGTCAAAATGAAGCACTAATCATATCACATTTTCCCAAAAGTAAACATTTTTAATCAATTTTAGAAATTAAGAACCTGTTTCCAAATTTTAGGCTAAATGGGTTCTTATAAAAGTGGTATCTAATTTGCAAATTTTAGCCTAACAGGTTCTAAAATGTTAGGTTCTTACTCGTGGGTTTTTACTG
>NW_027557644.1:0-3652 GCF_052425735.1 Oculina patagonica
AATATATATGTCTGAATTTATCAAAACCAGGTCAAGGAAATTTTCACCGTTTAAAGCGAAAATCGCTGTAAACGCGATGTCAGTCTTTTTTTCTCTTCTCCTCTCTCTTCTCTACCTTTCAGCTATGTATTTCTTTTTTTTTCCCCTTTCTTGTGGCGTTGTAAGCTAATTCGCGCAGTAACGTAGTTGTTCAAGAATACTGACGTCACTTTTCTTTGACCCGGTTTTGATAAATTCAGACATATATATACTACTTATTAACCGAGAGTGAGGCCATTACAGGGGAAACCCAGACCGAGGCCTTGATGTATTGACCGAGCGATAGCGGGGTTAATACATTAAGGCCGAGGTCTGAGATTCCCCTGTAATGACCGAACGGACGAGGTTAATAAGTTATTTATTATATGGCCTTTTAGCGCTATTCTAAACTGAAATATCTAAAAAAATTAAACACCGAGGTGAAACTCGCTCTCGCTCTCTGTGGCTCTCTTCGTCGCTCATACTTAAGAAGTATCGGTATGCTAATATTTTTCTTTCAGTTGTTGAAAAGATAGTTACATTTTGTCGGTATTTATTGTCGTTCTCGCAATTGCGCTAGTAGCTTTTACTCACAACTCAAAAAAAAACATGTAAAAACCGCCGAGCCGAGAAAATTTTTCATAATGCCCGGTCATTACAAGAAAATAATGCCCGCTCAGCAGCCAATCAGAGCGCGCGTACTATTGTAGCCATATAATAAACTCAAGTATTCACGGTGAAACTTTTTACTCACCAGCATAAAACATGTTCCATCGCCAACACAGACTAGTATAAAACGAAACTACGATAAATAAAACTGGGTTCAACAATCAATCGTATTTCACTTTACATAAAATCGAGAAAGCAATAAACATTTCACCTGTTTATCATTTGTTGATCATTTTATTCATTCTTATCACCTTTTCTTTTGATTAAGTATTGATATTGTGAGGAGAAATTTGATGTTGGCCACTCTTGGGACTTAATTAAAAGGGTTAAGAAATGTTAACGAAATATACCAACGAGTTCGGATCATTATTACGCATATACAAACCTGCCGTTTTTCGTATCTTCAACCTTGCATTAGTCAAGCGCATTTTTTTAGCCGGTAGGGCTCTCCCATAGTCTGTATTCGCGCGAGAGCACAAAGAAAAGCCAAAAAACCATCTGGCCCTTTTCGAAAGAAAATTCGTCAAGTAATAACCGAATAGAGGAAAATTAAAAGTTTCATTTTTTTTCCTTTAACGGTTTTTACTCAGGGTGAAAGCTTGTATGGCGGTAAAACCCGTCCTGATACTTGTCAGTAAATAGTAAATACGTGCCCATGTTCAGATTGCCTTAAGGTCGCGGGGGATACCTACAGCATGAATAAATTCATGAAGGGAAATTTTGCTTGACCTGCATCTTTTAAAATGCTTATTTCTCAGCTGTTATGGGTGCGATTAAGCTCAAGTTTTACAGAGACATAAAGAGATGATCAAAGATTGTGAATGTCGTCTTTTATTTGGTAGATTGCATTTAATGTCGATGTTATAGCCTCGTGAGTACCAAATTGGGAAAAACATGATTTTGTGGCAGAGTTTGCGGAACGAGTAGGAGACAGCACACTAGGATCTTGTCAAAAGCTAATCCGTCAATACCTCTAGAGTGTCATAACAGAGGCGGATTTTTTAATTTAAAGTTTGCCAGCAAATTACGGCGGATTAAGTGTGCAAATTTGAATTAAATGTCTTCTACCTCTTTCTAAAAGCGCTCTTTTAAAATTCCGCTTCTGTTATGACACACTACAGTATTCATAGTTTACCTATCTGCAGTGGCAAGTCATGAAGTTCTGTATCCGTGCTGTATTCTCTGCCACAAAATTGTCGGAAAAGTCAAAACTTTGAGATTTCCGAAGGTGTCCCGACCTAAATACGATCATTTTGCCAAGGAGAGATGTAATTATGGTAATTACATTCCACGCTTTTATGGCGAGAACAATGCGTTTTTAAATAGGACACGATTGTTTATGCCGAATATTTTTGTGATTACTCTGAGTTGCAGAAATATTCAAATTTAAATGAAAATAAGCTCAAAGACTTCCTACAATCTGTTTGAACGTATATCGCTAAGTGTTGTTTAAATTGGTAAAAATATCAAAGAAACAGGATTTTTTTACAAATCACGCGCACGCGCCCATATTTTTATCCAGTCATAAATATCTCGTAAAGTTGTCGATGTCAGTCGTTGTACTTCGTGCATACGCTTTAAATAAATGCATAATGATGAACCTAAGGTGTCCCCCGCGACCTTAAACCTCTGTTTTACATATCCTAGTTTAGTTTTGTCTTTTTTCCGTTAACAAAGAATTTTAATTAGCACTAACCAACGAGCAGTGAACAGCAAAATCCCGTGCGGTGTTCGATGACGCGAACCAATCAGATACCGTCTTTTGGTTGAGGGCGTGCAGTGAAACAGTTGGCGCGCAATTTGAATAAGTTTTAATAGGCTTCTGCATGAGATTGAAAGAACTGAGATCATGGCGAATATTCTGAACACTTAAACGCCGAAACCTTTCGCGTCTTTGGCCTTTCACAGCTGGCAGTCACCAGGATAAATAACTATAAGGCTGTAGTTCAAACTACAGAACCACAAGAATTAATTTTGGCCGGAAAAACTTGGTAAGTAAGCTGAGTAAATGAGTTTCGATTTAGGAGAAATTGTGTTATAATTTCTGACAGAGTTTAACTTAACTTCGAACCTAACAACTTCATTACGACGTATGTAATTGCGAATACTTGGCCTATAAGTTAAGTCAGGTTTTTGCTCTTTTCAGTTCAGAGGCTAGCGGCCGAAGGATTTACTTGAAGGCAAGATGAAACGAAACGTGTTTCAAACAAACTTCGTGAAATAATCATGGAGGCGAAATATGGGCGTCACGTAGGAAACATCGAGACCTGTAGCAGGTACGTTTCTTGGTTTTGTTTTTGTTTACTTCGTTAGTTTATGTTTTACATGTAGTTTAATACATGTATGGGATATTTCTGATTTTTTATATAATATTTTTTGGACCTTTCGATAAACAATGGGCTACTGCATTTAGGGCCTGTTTATATGGAAGAGAGTTGTCCCTGGTAAGAGGGTTACCCTCCATACCGAGCCACCCCGGGCGAGAGAGCTTTTCATACGTTTCTTTATAAATAGCTGCGAACTGTTTATATGAGAAATTGCAAAGTTGGCTCGGGGGGCAGGGTGACCCTGGGTGGAGGGTCACTCGCTTTGATGGTAGGGTGACCCTGGGGAGCGAGCCAACTCTTTTTCATATAAACAGTTTGGTTATTTTTGCCTCGCCTACCAGGGACAAGTTGACACATACGGGCATGCACAAATGCTAGAATCGGCCAAAACAACATCGAAGTCGGCGGTAAATTTGTCTAAAATGGTCTTCGTCGATGTTTCAGCGTTCCTGAATTTAGAAAAGGCAATCTTAATGGATATTTCAAAAAAACTCTAGCCAGTCTTTTGAACCGAGAGGGCCAAGTTTTGACTCGGTCACCAGGGACAACTTTCTCATATAAACGCTCTGTAAAAGATAGCCCGGGGGAGAGGGTTACCCTCCTACCAGGGACAACTCTCCTCCATATAAACAGGCCCT
>NW_027557645.1:0-3646 GCF_052425735.1 Oculina patagonica
AAAAGACAATCAGCAAGTTTAAGGCTGACAGTATTGCATGACTGTGACAGTTATTACGAGTACCCCTTAAATCCCCTGGTCACGTGTCAATATGTCCCTTTTTCAATATGGAAAACAAAAACTCTTTATAATTGTTCACTTGACTCGTTCTAAACACCTTTTGTTATTCAAAACTGCTGGCTCAGTAAGAACAAAAGAGGCATTAATATGTCATTTGAAAGCGTTCAAGGTCAAAATACAGAGAAATTTTGCATAAAGTGTCTGTAGCTTACAAGGCGATCAAGATTTTTCTTTTTACGCTTTGATTTCTTTTTAATTTTCGTAAAGGGATGCAAATTTACGGAGGCAAGCGTGGCCGAGTGGTTTAGGGCGCTTGTATTGTAATCTGGAGGTCCCCGGTTCAAGACCTGCCCTTGCCACTAGCTGGATTTGTTTCTCGGTTGTCCCGAACTCAAATCCTCGATCACGCTTTGTACATAGCCAACTGGTCTGCCTCCTGCCAGTTGGGATTTTTAACCTTGTTATTTTCATTTAAAATATTTGTTTCCTCTGTTTCAGTGGCATGCCTGTAAACTAGCTATATCGTTGAGATATGAAGCTAAGTGCATGACCACTATAAACAACATTAACATTTACATTTACATGACACGAAAGGCTCGTTGACACATGAAGTACAAGGCAGGGTTCTTGCTCGACATATAAAGTCTTTCAGTCCTTAAAGGAACTGTGTCACCGATTTTAGCGAAATTTAGGCATGGGAAATTGTTATTAAATATGGTGAAACTAAAAAAATCTATTTCAAGAACATTTTAAGAACACCGCAAATGCAAAAAAAGGTACGGATGGCCAATAGTGACGGACTGATTGAAACGGATGGCTTATTGAAATGCTGTTGAGCTGAACAGTTTCAAAGATAATCTCGTTTACTTGTAACTTTTAATTATAACGCCCGCGAGACACATTTGGTTGTTATAAAGCTTAGGTTTTGTCATTTAGATTCACAGAAGTAATGTCTTTGCAAACGTAAGTTTCGTATAGCGAGTCAGGGATAGCGCAGTGGCGAGAGTACTCGCCACCCACCAATGTGGCTCGTTTTTTGTTCCTGGACCCGGCGTTGAGTTTGTTGTTAATTGGTTCTCGTCCTTGCTTTTAGGGTTTTCCTCCGGGTTCTCCGGGTTTCCTTCATCCCCAAGAACCAACAGTTCTAAATTCCACTTCGATTGGGAACAATGGATGAGGAGTCACTTTGTGGAAATTAATTTATTAAAAAAAAAACGAAAAGCACTTCGAAAAATTCACCACTATAACTGTTGAAGGTTCCACGATTAGCAGAGGTGAATTTTTTCAAACTTTACTTTAAACAATTCTAAGTTGAAACTGGGAAAGCAGACTTGTCAAAGCATTCGACAAACCAATTTTGTTCAGATGCGGAGTAGTAAAAAAATAAAAAAAAGAACTCCTTTATTCGATATTTAAACTATTTTATATATCCAGCAATTTAGCATTTTATATATCCTTGCTCATGTTTTCACTTAATCGTAAATGAAATTTCCCGAAATCAACAACAACAAAAACTGCCTGCGATATTTGACGGCGGTCAAAATAATGTTCTACCATATAAACACTATTTATAAAACGCAAACCATTTTTTTTTTTTTTATCTTTCAGTACATTTTCTCGTAAACTGATACTAGCAATTACTGTTGTACTGAATAGCATGTCCATTATCAAAGAAAAACATCCATCTGTTTGTAAGCTTTTTACCCACAATTTTCCCTACTCGCTCTTTCGGTTTTTAAGACATAATCAAAACTAAAGCTATCACATTTACTAGATTCTTGAGTGGGAAAAGTGTGGAACAGGTGACGTTTTTATCAGGTAACAAGACTTGTTTTTCAGCATCAAATGGTATTCACAGTTTACCGCAGAAACCACCCCTCTCCAACTTTAGCTCAAGTGCAAAATGAAAGCGACATACTCCAAAAAAAACCACGCTGAACCTAGAGAAAACAAACTGTTGCTTTAGAAAACAATTGTAAATTTCGCATCGTGTAATGTTCTCTAGGGAATTATTCTTTTATGTTTCTGAAAATTAATTATTCATTTTTTTCTTCGTGGATTCATGTGTTTAAATTTAAAAGAAATAATTTTGAAGAGTAGCATCATATGGTCTGAAATGGGACAACAAACAAACGAAACCTAAGAAGTTTATTGATCACGTGATCATGTCAGGAATTGATTGTCGGTGAACATTTGAGACCTGTTAGGAGCAGATTATCTTGAAACCCTCATTGACTGCACGCACGGCCTTTTTTTAATTTTCTGTACAAGCCTATTTAAGTGAGTTTCACAGTACTCGAGCAAAGCCACGCATATGTACAAAAAAGTACTTAATTATTTTTGTTTCTCGAGCGTATTTAATTTCAACCTTCCCAGATCTTAATTTTCCTGTTCTTTCTTAATGAATAAAAAAACCTCAATCTTTGAAGTCTTTCTACCTCAAAAATATTATTTTGAGATTTTTATTCCCTGAAGGAGAAACTTTGGACGTCAAAAACATTAACTCTGTTAACTTTTTCTCGCTTAGATTTTTTGGAGAGTATTGAAAAAGAATAATGCATGGAGAAACTCGTAAACTGAAATGGACACTCATCTCATCTATCAGAGACAAAAAGTCTTTGAATTTGAAGGTCATCGTATGAACCGTCATGGAGTTATCTGACAAAAGGCCAGAATTTTACGAAAAACTATAATGGTCTTTTCTATTTCTAAAAGATTACACAAAATTGTCAAATCAACGTTTGACGTACACATATGACATATGACGATAACCAACATTACAAATGAAAAACTGTTTCTCTGCCAGTTGTATTGTTGCCGAGTTTATGGTTTCTCCTTGAGAAAGAAAAGCCAGGAGGAATCCATTGATTCCGGCATGCTTTATCACTTTCAGAACCTTATTTTCACTTATTTCGGCGAGTACTTGATTTCGCGAAAATGACACTGCCAAATTTCACAATAATTTTTGCTAGTTAGAAGAAATATGGTGCCCAAATGGCACAAAATGTCGCAATTTTTTAATCACTGTTACAAAAATATTGTACTTAAAATCAAACTTTTAATCCTTTCACTAAGAATAGAAAATAGTGTCAAAATAGCTTCACTGGAATAAAGGTTCATCATCAATGCACATATTTGTTAAAAGCGAGTGATATCAGTTCAGTTCATATCACTAAAATCCTACTTTCTAGAAATGTATATCAAACAACATGACAGAGTTACATATGAGTGCACGAGCATTAATAAGGTATTGCAGTGAGTATCAAATTTCGAGTAAAAAACATTCATGGTACTTTTTATCGCGATTCTCATTTTCGCAACTTTTTTAGCATCGAAAACTAAGACTCACAAAAATTAGTGGCAATGAAAAAAACAAAACGAATCTGTACGACATCTCAGTTTTGTAACTTGGGTTTGTAACACAAAAAAAAACGTTTCATTTCAAAATCCGGTTCCCCTTTCAGTAAATAGGATGTACTAATCCCAGCTTTGCGAACTTTGTCTCTCAAACTTTTTTCTTTTTTTGACCGCCATACTTATCGAAAGGCAAGAAAATAGCTCAACGGTAAACAACAATATTGTCCTA
>NW_027557646.1:0-3632 GCF_052425735.1 Oculina patagonica
TTTCAGTCAAATTTGCATTTGGAGAACATCCTCCGAATAAATTTATTTTTCACTCTAAGAACTCACAGTATAGAAACACTCTTCAACGTATTTGTTGTTTTCTCAAGCGCCCAATCGTGTCACTATGTCAGAATGAAAAATAGATATTTCATATTATGAAACAAAGTCTACTCAAATGCGCCACAAATGTTAATATGTATTTTCATGTCGCTCGCTCCATAAACGCTAAAAAGAAAAACTTCTGCTGTCTTTGTAGAGACAATAAATAATTAATTACCAGAAGGTATAGACTTAAAAGTGAGAAGTAGTGATGAATTCGTTTTATTTTCTCAAGTTCATAAACACTATGTTTCAGGCCATGTTTGCCGCAATTAAAAATGAAAAACGGCAGCCACTTGGCGTGAAATGTCTGATCGATTATAACAGTAGTTTACTACACAGATATTCTTTGCAAAGAACACATATAAAACATTTACAAGAAAATGACAGTTTTATATTTTTACGTGCAAAGAATTTTTATATTGTTTTAACTGGATCCATATCGAAGCAAACTTTGCAGTTTTTGGCCTTAATTATGCAATTTCGAGTCCTCACACCCTGGTGCATCCCACAGGTTTTCTTTTTTCTTTCTCTTCAAATAGCCACGAAGAGGCGTAAGCGAGTCGCGAAGATAAGCTAGTCGCGGAGCGGCGAGAGACCGTTCCTTTTTTCTCGTTTGTAAACGTAAAAGGAGCTTGGAAAGGAAAAAGAAAACCTTTTGAACCAGGGTAAGTCTAATAACGCTATAGCTCCAGAATAGAAAATTATTTTCCATTCAGTCAAATTTGCTTTCGGAGAAGAACTTCCTCCGAATACTGATTTAGTTTTCATCCAAGAAACTAGAGTACCTCATTTTAATTATAACAGCTTTCAAATTGGACATATAGCTTTGTGGCTATGCTCAGACAAAAAAGAATTTAGCTTTTGCCTCCCTCATAACAGGATAGCTTGCGTCTGCATTTTCCATAGACGCAAGTTGTTTCAGTTATCCTATGCCCAGGAGCCATAATTATGGCTCCTGGTTTATCCTCATTTTTTTTTAATTTACGCACGAAATTAAAATTCTTCTTCGATATGGCTCCTGGATCCGCCTAATTTTATCGGAGGGAAACTGAAAATTTGTCAAATTTGCATTCGTAGAAAAACTTCCTCTGAATAAATTTTATTTTCGCCCAAAAAACAAGGGGACCTCTTTTTAATTATAACAGCATTCAAATTGGACATGAAGCTTTGTGGCTATGCTAAAACAAAAAAAAAAGAATTTAGCTTTTGCCTCCATCGTGAAAGGATAGATTACGTCTGCAATTTCCATAGACGCAAGTTGTTTATCCTCATTTTTATTATGTTTTTTAATTTACGCACGTAATTAATATTCGCATCTTAATTGAAATCCATCTAATGAAAAAGGGTAAAAATCTGCAAATTTGAAATATTTTTCTTTTCACTCAAATTCAGGTTCTGAAAGGAACTTGCACAAATAATTTTACCCTGTTTCGTGACCAAGTCTACATTCTTGTTATTCTAACTACAACGGCTTTCATATAATTAGACGTTTAATATATAATTAATGTTTCTCGAAGAAACTGACTGGTAAACATCTTTTCTTAAGAAAGCCGTCTGGAAAATTCCCAGTTTCTCATTTCTGACGAGTTAATAAAGAATTACTAATACAAGTTTTTTCCCCAGATCTATTGTTAAAAATAAGACCATTTCATTTTTCTGTTCACCCAAGTTCGCGGCAATCCGTGAAAAATAGTTTTCTTGGATTTTGTCTTAATCATCATTGCTTTGCCTTAACAAAAATAGACTTAACATTCGTTGTGTACAATTACCGGCCCCTTAGTGACATTTAGCAACCCATTTAATTCTGTTAACATATATTTTCTCTGTCTTTTATCTCCCGCAGATAAATAAGTGGGTTAAAAATCGTCTGCAAAGAAAGGCTTATTAAAGAAAAGTTGAAAATTAGTGGCAGCCGAAAAACGCGATCGATCGACAGAACTTTCCGTACCTAAACCAATACAATACATGTAAATTTAATGTGCTTTAAACTAAGTCACAAAAATTAAAAACTCTTGCTTTGTTACTTTTTTAAAGAAAACATACAATGTTTTTGTTTCTTCAACGTTTGAATTCCGACATTAAACACTATGTCTAATGTATAATTAATGTCTTTCGATGAAAGCTGGTACATTTCCCGTTTTTTTCATTCCCGACGACTTAATGAGGAATTGAAGTTACAAGTTTCTTCCAGATATGTTGTTCAAAAAAAGCATTAAATATCTCTTTTCATCCAAAAGTTTTGGCGTTTTATCTGAAGTGCGTGATCATTGTTTTTCCTTAGCAACAATAGACGTTTGCACCCATTTAAATTTGTAAATATAGTATTCCTCTATCTTTTATCCCCCGCACGTGAATTGATGAGTAAAAATCACCTGTAAAGAAAGACTAAAAGGGGTCCATAGAAACGCCACCTAACTCGTTAACATTCGTTGTTGAAGCTATAACTGAACCAGTGCAACACAAGTCAGTAGAATGCTTTAAAATAACTCACACATTTTAATGTTAAAATTGAAATTTTAACAAAAGAAAACATTAAAGAATTTTTTTCTATAACCTTTGAATTAAAAAAAAGCTCCCGGGGACTTCAAAGAGATATTAAGGTGATTAGAATTCGCATCCATACTTAATTTATTAAAATCCACCTAATTATAACGAAGGGAAACTGAAAGTTCGAAATATTCTTATTGCTTTTTTCATTGAAATTTGCCGGCATTCTGTGGGAAACTTGCACAGATAATTAAAGCTTTCCATTACATTCTGTTTATTCCAATTACGTCAGCTTTTAATGTATTTTCAATACATAATTAATCTCTCAAAAACATGACTGCTAATTATTTTTTATTAAAAAAAATTCGTCTGGAAAATTTCCGACGATTAACGAAGAACTGAAATTGTTTGAATCTCTCAGATCTGTTGTCAAACAACAATTACATCTTTTTTTTCTTCCAGTTTAGCGGCTTTCTGTGAAAAATAGTTTGCTTGGCTGAGTTTTATCTTATCAAAACTCAGCATCCGTTATGCATAATTATGTATAATTACCAGCCTGTTAACGTGTCTTTTAGCAAACCATTTAATGTTGTTAATGACTATCGCAAAACCTCTCTTTGTTATTAGCGAGAGATGAATTTAATATGAACAAAATCACCCGTGAAGAAAGGTTAATTAAAGAAAGCGGTTACCTTACTTGACATAAACATCCAAAGTTTAAGTCATAACTAAACCCGTGAAAGTCATGTTAATATAATATGTAAACTTACTTACAAAAGTTCAAAAGAACTCTAAACAATTTTGAATTATAAACACCCGCAATCGTATGTATTGTTTTTCTAAAAGTCTATCCTTCTTTCCATTACTGTTTAAGAATGAAATGCATAATTAATCACTCAGAGAATGACTGCTAAATATTTTTTATTATTATTACAAAAAATCTTCTGGAAAACTCCCGATGAGATAATGAAGAATTAAAATTACAGTTCTTTTTTGCAAGTCTGTTGTTAAAAAGCATTAAATATTACTTTACATCCAAATTT
>NW_027557647.1:0-3616 GCF_052425735.1 Oculina patagonica
TAGGTCACCAAGGGTGACATGAGTCTAATGCCGTATGGCATAGTGATACAGATTGCGCGGTTTTCGTAAGCCGGTTAAAATTGGTTAGAGGTTTGTGTTCGGGAGTTTAATTTAAAATGCTTATAGCAAGCTAGGGGCATCGTGGATGATTATGGATGAAAACGAACAGTCATAAATGTTATATGCTTCACAAAATTTAAAGTATGAACAGGAGTTGATGTTACTTCTTCCGTATTGTCCGTAAAAGCAGAAACGATTAAACATTTGGACAAGATTGCGTGACGATTTACAAAAAGCATGTTCATTACAACAAGGGTTGAAGAACTTCACATCGTTTTCTTTCAGATTTTTCACCATATTGATGATGACTCTTGAAACAGATTTTGCAATAAAAGCACTTGAAATAGTGACTGTTACTCCATTGTACTGTAAGCACTTAGTGAAAGATTTTCCTAAAAACGGGTGTAAATGCTCACGTCAATATAATGATGACCTTTTGAACGCTGGAAACTAGGCAATTATTATCGAGCTACCATACACAGGAGCGAAGACTGTTTATCATGATTTACAAATTTCGCGAATCATCACTTCCATATCAGTGTAACCATTTTATGATTTTTCTATCTGTAAGAAGAACTTAAGATCTCTGAGAGTCGTAAAAGCATGAAATTCGATTTCAGTGTATGGCAAAGGCCGGGACAGTGTAATACTGCAAAGCGGCCAAACAAACGCATTTTGATTTAGTCGCGTAACTTGATTTACATTTATCCATGTACATCTTTTATTTTTGAAGGTTTTTGTTTGCACTGTAAAGAAAAAATTGGTCAAAATTCGAATGACTTAAATACAAAATACGAGGTAAAGTTTTCTATTTTTTAAAACAAAATAAATATTTGGTCGCATTGTGTAAATAAACGCGAGTCGCCGTCGAAATATTTTTTTCTCAAAGACGTGTTGCTTTTTAAGCAAGACGAAAACACAAGTGCTTAACTGAACTGAAAACGAAGATTTATTTTCACAAAAAGCTTACAAATGTCTTAACTGGAAAATTATGACGTCCTGTTCAAGTGTTGAATAATCGTGACTTGAGAAAGAACTTTTAATCATGCGTGGGAACACGTGTCGCTGATTGGCTGTTTTTAATTGAAACTAATCGTGCGTGTCCGTACGGAGTCCGTTCTTGCAGCTGATCATTGTTTTCTACATTACAGCGAACGATTATCGATCCCGAACCATTCCCTTGGGATTGCTAACAGCTTTTTTCATATAACAAAGAGTCTAATGCGCATGCGCAAAGCGCACGCAAGCATTGGACTCAAAAATAAAGCTTGTCTGTTATGTGTTACTTTTATGTGAAATATCTTCTTGATATATTGAAGCTGTCTTTCTTTCTGGTTTCCTGTTGTGTTTTGTTAAAAGACCATGCAAAATATCTTTTGATAAATTTAAGAAATCTCTTCTTCTCCGTTGGGAGCAGGTAGGCAATAGTACAACTAAGAGTTACGCAATACACGGCAGCGTTTAGATAAAGTGCAGGCTCACCTGTTATGTTTCATAGAATATCTTTTAATAAATTTCAGTCGTTTTTCTTTGTAGTTTTGAGTCCCAGCAGTGTGGCAGTTTTAAACTTTCTACATTAATACTCATGCAAAGTCTCTATGTCACATAGTCTTTTTGTTAGTCACGAATTACTACAAAGCAAAAACAACACCAACAGATTTTTACTTACGGCACTAGTATACCATTTCGCACCACGCTTTTACTGTAACGGCCAAAAATGTTTATTATTTTTTGTCACTTCAGACTACGCTTTCCACTTTCCCGAGAAAGGAGTTAATGACGCTGTCAAAATCGCAAACATGCGCAGTAGTTTGACGGCGTTCACCGTGTGTCTGTGGATGAGTTCAAGTAATACTCAAGGAACACCTTTCAGTTACGCTGTATCAGGAGGGGGCAATGATAACGAGCTGGTTATCGACTACAACAGATACTTCAGGCTCATCATCGATAACACAAACAGGTAACATTAATTAAGCTGATAATGCGTGAGCTACGTTTAGAAAATAACTGGTCCTGGTTTAAAAACAGTTCTTAACCCTTTAACCGGCAATCGTACATATGTGTACGAAAAACACCAGCAGTGATTGAAAACACTCTAGCTTTTACATATCTGGGCACATGATATTAATGACTGCTTTTTATGGCAAAGTGATAATTTTCATAGCTTTAAAAGCCAACTAACTGACTACAACTCTTAATTTCTGTTGCATATGGTTGTTTGTTCAGCAGCAAATTTGAAAATGCCCGTTTTCTACGTAACAGGACAACAACAAAAAACACACATCTTTGCCTCCATTTTTTTAATGAAAAAATAATTCTGACTTCAAAAATATACATTTGCAGCAAACTTCAACCCTATTCCCTTCCGTTCACCAAGGAAATTTCCCATCAATCATTCAGAAGACTCAGCAATTACTATTCGATTAGAGCTATGCTTGCAAACCTGTAATTTCCTCGTTGCTGAACGAAAGGGATGCTTGGGAAAAACAGTCATGGCGGCGGCATGAAAGGCTTCCTACCTTCATTCCATATATTTTTTATAAGTGTCGAGCCACCCAATCCTGCCGGCAAAATGTTGCACCGATTGCATTCTTTGGAAGTCAGAACTCGTCCAAAATGCCTTGGCAGGTCTTGGAATCCACCCACAGAACGGCCAGAGAGACAACTTTACCCATGGACCGCCATCTTTCGATTCGAATATTTCCCGGCGTTCCAATCAAGACAAAATCATCTCTCACCTCTGGTTTCTTTCAGATGCTGGCCTCTACCCACCACTCTAGCTTAATGATGCCAGCCTGGGGGCTTCTGCAGTGAAAAATGACTCGAAAAATCACTTATAAACACGAAACGAGCCAAATCCAAGCCCAACAGCTCGCTTACGAACGAAGCAACTGCCGCCGACTATTGACATCCTAATAAAAATCTGAGCCCTCGGTGTCGAAACAGCACACATTTTTACTTGGACTTCTTATATGCAATCACAGAGTTCTACAGAATGTATAAGCCCAAAAAACCCCTTAAGAAAGTCACAGAAATCTGCCGGTTAAAGGGTTAAGGAGAACAATAGAGGTCACGTGACCACACCTTTTAACATGACAGAGTGAAAGCTAGGGTTAAACCAAGCCTATAATGGTGTATGGATTAGGGTTGCAGGGTCAGGGCTTGTGGGTTAGGGTTAGGGTTAAGTTGTTGGGGGTAGGGTTAGATTTTGGGTTAGGGTTGCAGTTTGGGCCTAAGCTAGTCACGTGACCAGCACTCCTGCCACACTGGATCACCTTAGCTAAAGTAACTGTAGCCTTATGATTGCATTGAGCCCTAATGAAGTCTCTGGCCAAGCTACAATGTCAAATTATTTACTCCTCTTGCTTCAATTTTGTGCTGTGGTATAATTATAAAGGTTTTGAGGGGTATTGCCATCTACCCTCCCCCTCCAACTTCTTGTCCTGCGGTCAAGTTGACACAAAGATTTGTATGAGGACTGGTGTTGATGGGCTTTGCATTTTATGATTCGTTTGCGAATTCGAAAGATGAATTGACTGGCAAAAAATATTTTTGG
>NW_027557648.1:0-3593 GCF_052425735.1 Oculina patagonica
CCTCTTCACATGAGCCCGGTTTACGAGCTGTCTCAGTTACCCGCAGGACGGATTTTGACCTCTGTTCATATGGAAAATTTTAGCCCGGTTGACGGGGACAAAGAAATATTGACACAAAAAGTAATTAAGGGCCTCTTCACATGAGCCCGGTTTACGAGCTGTCTCAGTTACCAGGACGGATTTTGATCTCTGTTCATATGGAAAATTTTAGCCCGGTTGACGGGGATAAAATTCAAGAAACGAAGGCAAAATGGCGACACATAAAGTTGCATCTTTCGCGACTATCGTAGCTTTATTGACCCATTTAACTTTATTAATAAAGCTAATTCGCATATTTCTGAAGTGGAAATAGATACAAGGCAAAATTAAACCATTTGGACCGCCCAATTACGAAAGGGAAGCTATTTTCCGAAAAAAAGTTGCGTCCCGGCGACCGGGCTGGAGCGTTCATAAGGGAAAATATTCTTCCCGGTTGTCGAGATCTCGGTTGCAGAAACCGAGATATCGGTAACCGGGCTGGCCCACCTTCTCATATGAACACATCCAAAATTTTACAAGAAAATAGGAGTGAGCCGAGATCTCGGTAACTGGGCCAGCCCGGTCAACCGGGATCATATGAAGAGGCCCTAAAATAAGAGTACTGGCTGCCTGGAATAACCATAGGGGCTAGTGGAGCCAAGCAGCCAGTTGACATTAGCATTAAATAATAAATGTTGTTGATTGAATCTGAGTTTTTAAAATCATGTGAACCGTTTTCCCGTATTTAGAGTTTCTAGAGTACAAAATATAACGTGAAAATAACACTTCAAAGGCCTTTTAATAGTGATATTTTGAAGACTATTTTATTCATTAAGGCTGCAGTCTTAGAGTAAGGTAAGCATAGGTAGCCTGAATTTCAGACTTCCCTCTGTGCTCGCCTTCTTGCCAGCAGGCGAGCACAGAGGGATGTCTGAAATTCAGGCTAAAGCATAGGTAGATCTAGGTATGGTAAAGCCAGTTACGAATTTAAAACACTGTAGGTCTCCAAGAAAGGGGATAAGATTTGGCAGTTGTTAGTGGATCAGCACAGACGAAAACAGCGATCCCTCAAAAGTAATCGACCTACCGAAATATCGTTCTCAAATGTATTGACTTTCTGACAGAAGAACCCAACTGGTTTTTAAAGTGGCTAATAACAATCTATAAAGAAAATGAGGATGAAAAGGCCACCAAACTTGAAAGAAACGAGAGGCTTTCTTTCGAAGCTTTACTGTCAGTTTATTAACTGAAAATAAAGTAAAAGTATTTAAGTTTAGTTGCCATTTATTAAGAAAACAATGGATATGCAATGTTTTAGTAAACTCGTACTAGTCGTTTAATTTATATTTGAGAATGACGATATGGACTGAAGGAATGGTTGGAAACATAATTCTGCGGTAAGAGTAGAACACTTAAAATTGTTCAAGTTAAATTGCTTTACATTTAGCCAAAATTTTAGTTCAACCAGTTGAAATGCGAATAGAACGCGCGGATCCACTAATTTTTTTCCGGAACAGGCGGACGACCTTTGCCGGATGAATCTGAGGTAGTATTTTTGTTCAGTAGCTGTAGCTTTGTAATTCGATGTTTTCATAGTGCAGCATTTTCTTAGTAATTTGAGAATAACTTTCTATAAGTAGCTTAAGTTAAACTGAATTAGTTTTTTTATATAGCTATAGGCATTGTCATCTTAAACAGCTCGCATGTGTAATAAAACTTTCTCACAGGTTTTAATTTAAATTTTTTTAGCGCATAACATATTTATCAACTTTATTGGTCTCATGAATGTTAAAAAATTCTGAGAAGGTCGAAGTACAAATGAATGCTTAGTTATCCTATTCTTGTCTATGTTTGCCTGTCTTCCGAAAACACCCCCCTCCCCTCCTCCCCCAGTACCCATTTCTGACACGAAAATACAAATCCACACAAATAGTAAGCAGACGATTGCTGTCCTCAATAGGGAGCTTGGTGGAGTACGGCCAGTTTGGTCACAGAAAACAAGAGTTTTCTACCAACTGAGACAAAAGTTCAGTGTGAGACAAAAGTTCATGGATCGAAAGCGTGATAAATTAAGAAAAGGCCTGATAGAAACCTCGAGGTAACAAAAGAAATTATAAGTTGCACGGTCTACCTGCATTAATTCGTTCGCTCGTTATTTTTGCGTTCGTTTCATAAGCTTTCCTGAGTCGTCACCTTCACTGGCATGTCATTTAGCTATAAAGCTTCCCAGACTCGCGCCATTTTTGTTTTGGTCGTCATGTGAATGCAGATAGAGCTTCATTCTGGAACGAAACTCGTTCCGGAATAAAACTCATTTCGTTATCATGTAAAGTGGCGCGAGTCTTTAAAACCAATCACGGAATGTAGTAATACAAACCCATGCTATTCACCAGAATTACTTCTTTTTTTCAGTTTCTGTCAAACAGATGATAACTTCAAAGCAGGGTTCTGTTTTTCTTAAAATAAGTTTCATCCTTGCTATTTATTGCACTTTATTGTAATTAGTTTTTTGTATCAGGTGTTTGGTTTGAGTCCACACAGGATTTCTATCACCTATTAATCAGCTCAGCAAATTGCTGATTGTAACAGAATTAACAACGGAAATGGGACCGAGTGAAGTCCATATCAGTGCAATGTATCCTGCGTAAGTGGCGAGGATATCGATTGGCGTAAAGAGAGATAGTCACTGTACTTTTCAGCAACAACGTTTATTACTTTAAATTAATTAATCAATCATCTTAGTGACACATGCAATGCAGTGGCGGATCCAGACTAGCAAATAGCAATCACAGATGAGAGCACAATTTCTTAGTTCAGTCAAAAACAAAATGGATCTGCTTGGGGTAAGCTGCACAAATTAGCCCAATATAATATGAGCTTCCTTTAGGGTTTCAGTGTTCCATATAAATATTATTTGGTGGTGATCCACCCCAGGGAGTAGTGATTGACTTACATCCATATACTGTAAACTTCTAAAAACAAGCACGCTTCCCAAGAACATATGTTTCTCCAATTCTATGTATTTATGACTCTTAAAAGATGGTCAAGTTATTCCTATTTTTGGCATCTGTAGAGAAAGAGTGCTCTATAGCGTTATGTTTAAAGCGCCTTGATATTCACATGTTGTCTAAGAGTCAAAAGCAGTGCTTCTGTGTAGGAGTCAAACAATAAACAATATTTGCATAAAAATGATTTTTTACCGAAAGGAAAATAATTTTATTGTTTCACTCCTCCAATATGGCTGCCATGAGCACACTTTATACGCTGCCTCGTCCCCAGGCGCCGATTGGCCGGACGTTGAGGCGGTATGGCGGGAAAACAGGGAGCGCGGGAGTTGATAGGCCCAGAACGCCAAGCGAACCGTGCACGTCAGTCCCAGAACGCCAAGCGAACCGTGCACGACCAAAGACGAGGACGCCTCGGGACGAGGCAGCTTTATACGCCTAGTGCTTCTCAACTTGTAATGCAACATTGTTGCGCGAAAAAAGTGTCAGAAAATGTTGCCCGAAGGACGTATGACTTAGCCTTACTGAAATTCCTGCCAGATATAATTTCGGTTATTTTTACTACACGTA
>NW_027557649.1:0-3617 GCF_052425735.1 Oculina patagonica
CTTTATTAATCCTAATGATTATTATAATTCAGTAATAGATTATTATAATCCAGTTATAGATTATTATAATCCAAAGTTATAGATTATTATAATCTATTACCGAGGTTTGAGCCGCAAGCCTTAATCCATTAGGATTAATAATAATCGTATGTACGATTAATATTAATCGGATTAATATTAATCTTAATAATTAATCTCAACAACTAATCCTAGTCCAAAGCTTCTGAACCGAACCATATACTGGCATATACAAAACGCAAAATAGTGAACAGATCAGTGAGTTGTTGACTTCAAATCTATAATTATTTGAATCATGTGGTGCCAACGCAACGCAACGAACAAGGGAGGTAAAAAAATCAAAAACATCGAGCTAAAAAGACAGAGCGCTTGATCAAAATAATGCAAGAAGCATAGCCTTCACAACACAGAGTGTCTCTTTGAAAACCAACTTTTCAGCTTTTTCATAGTAAAGTTGAACCAGTCTGGGGTCAAGTTTGATCAAGATAATTCGTGATAAGACAATACATCTTGCAACAGTATTGATTAAAATGCAGGGTTTCAAGGTAAAGAAAATGCAAGTAGTTTACATTTTCACGGAACATTTCATATCTTATCTTTGTCCTTCCAAAGTGAACATTTTGAGCCTAAAGCATATCTTGCAAATAGAATTGAGCCAAAACAAACTGAACTAGCACAGAAGATGCGGCAGAGTACAGATTTAGAGGTGTCATTCAACTCTACAAACGGAAACCACGCAGCGCTGACTAATGACCTCTAGACACTTCCTTTGACACAATCTTGAGGCTCTATTCAATACATAATGCCTCTAAATAAAAACAGTGCACTCAGAAAGAAGTCAGTAACAAATAAGGTCGAAAGACCGAACTTAACATAGAACGGCAAAGGTACAAATGTTACGAACGTACTGTGCAGGAGTCGTGTAGGCCCGTCACCTTTATTTACAATTGACGGATGTGATTAGTGACTTATGTTCTGTCAGTCCTTTGTTTTAAGTCTGCAGTGTGTTTGTCATATACATATCTGTCAGAAAGTCAAATAGACATATCTGTTATCCGAACATTCAAGGAATTTTATCGGGATTATAATAGAGATAAATGATAATCCGGATTATAATATTGATAATAATCTAATCCTTCCAATTTTTTGCCGTGCCTTAATCTATTACTGGATTATAATAATCCTATTATAATCTATTATTATTATAATCCGCGGATTAATATTAATCCGAGTTGTCCTGTACCTATAACCCGAAAAAGAAACCCCTCTCTAGAGAGGACTACCAGTATAGTCCACTGTAGCGAGTATCCCCAGGGTCTTTGTTCCGTCTGTTGATCTCTATACTGTGCTTAAGATCATTATCAAGTATCTCTTGTATGTATTGTTTGTCAGATAAAAATCGTATGAATAGACGGGATGAAACTTGATATATATTATGTTTGTCAGTTGTATGCAATTTCTATCTTCTATCGTTATTTGTTTTGTTTCTTATGAATTATCAGCCTATCACGTACTGGTTTTTCATCTTAGTTTATTTAAATTTTGTAACCGTTTGTTTCCATACTCACTTAGCATTGTATGCCCCTGATGAAGGTTGGCTCTGTTCAACCGAAATATTGGGCCAAAATAAATTTATAACATCAGTCCGGTCCCAAGTTGCCCGATCAGCCCTGCATTTAAAGTTTATGTATTGTTCCTCTCTCTTATCAAATTGAAAATTTATTTTTTTCTTATTGAGCGTACATATATTGACTTCTCAGTATGCAGCCCAGAAGAGCTTGACGAATCTCTCAGTTGTCCTGGTTATAAAGCATTTGGTTGATGTGAAAGCAACAACATGGCAATAATAGCTTTTATGAGGGAAAACTGTAACCTTACCTGTGGAATCTGTCAACGTAAGTTGAATCTGATACAAAATTAAAACATCGACACTTTAAAAGTTTGGTAGCTACAAGCCTGCCACTTACCTTCAGAATCCGTAATTTATCGCAAAGTTCTGCTTGGAGAGCTTTTCAAAATTTTTAAAGTCTACACTTTGTCTAATTTGGAAACTTTTAAAAATATATATTTAACATGGAAGCTTTGTGTCCGTGATTAGAATTAGAAATTTTTGATCTTTACATGCAATATGACCGGTAGTATAGAACCGGGTCGGGGTGTCAAAGATAATGTTTGAACTATTTTGGTCATTTTGAGTGCTCGAGAATGTTATAAGGTTTCTGTTCGTATAGTAAACATAACACGCGTTCTCGTTAGCTAAACGAAGTAACTGATTTTCACGTGTTCGACAAATGTCTAAGCATAAGAAAGCTTAAAAAAAGAATTTAGAAAAAAAAACTTGATCGCTGATTTTTCTTATCGGAACTTGGGAGAACTTCCGAATAAAAATTGAAACATTATGAGTTGGCGAATTTATTCCAAAAAAAGTTTTGTTTTCATCGGCCAAATATTCATTCACAAGCTATTGTTATGCCCCAAACCCCATTGTTTCACAGTTCTCTTAAAGTGCTACTATGACCGAATTGCTACTTTGACCCTTGCAATATTAGGAATATCAAATAGAATTTCACGAAAGATTAAAATGAAGTTGTTTTTTTTCTAAATATCTGTATTAGTTCAGGAGATATTATTGTAGCTTTAAAAGTATGTTAAATATGCAAATAAAAGGGCTGGAGTATATAGATAGAGCTTTCTCGGTAAATTTGCTACAGTGGAATTATTGAAACTTGGTAAAATAATAGTTCTTGTGGCGATACAGTTTGACACACCATGGCAACTCACTCTTTTCCCATTCCCCCTCCAACCCATTTTCAATAATTTAGTGATTGCTAGCTTGGGAAAATTAAACCGTGTCAGGAAGACTGCCTAACACATTTCTATATGCTCGCTAGCTCATGACATTAGGGAATCATTTGCAAATATCAAATTGGAACGCCAAAAATGGCCAGATAAGCCTTCAAGATCGGGAAGGTCTGGGTACTCTGCATGATGCTACAGTAACAAAATCGTTAAAGTGTTTAGTACATTTAAATCTTTTATTGGCTTTTTTTCTTTCTACGATATAATAATAATAATAATAATAATAATAATAATAATAATAATAATAATAATAATAATGGTTTATTAACAATATATCCATACTACATAACTCTTCACCTGTTAATACTAACTAAATATAAAAACAAATTACAATTTGATATAAAAGACAAAAAGAAAAATTCCTAAAGCTAAAAACTTACAATTAATATAAAAAGACTAAAAATTCCTATAGCTAAATATAAAAAAAGTACAATTTGATATAAAAGATAAAGAGAAAAAATTCCTAAAGCTAAAAAATTACAATTACAATTGATATGCTTAAATAAAGGATTCATAGTTAAAATTTGTCCAAAAAAATTTTTCCGTCATTTTTTGCCTCCGAAATGTCGCACTCTCAGCCATCTTGAAAATTCATCAAACAAGTAGACGTCACAAATGTCACGTGACGCAATCTTTGTCAGAAGTACTAAAGCGCGGCCAAAAGGCACGTCACGTCACCTTTGTGACGTCTACTTGTTTTTTTTGGACAAATTTTAAATATGAATCCTTTATCTAAGCAT
>NW_027557650.1:0-3584 GCF_052425735.1 Oculina patagonica
TATGACCAGCAAAAGGTATTTTCACATTAACTAAGAAATGTACTAAACTGTGAGGTACATTGTCCAACTATACTACGCAATGCTGAATTGTTTATCATACAACTTACAATACCGGCTGTTGTATATCTCTGTAAAGAGCACTTATAAACAGAAAAAAAATGTTTTATAATTTTTATGATCGTAACAGATGAATACATGACCAACCTGTTCTCTTGTTTGAGGAAAAGCTTCTAGCAACCAACCCTGTGACAAGAAAACAAATTGCAGTTTATAAAGAATAGCCGTTACAGACTAGTAAATGTACAGTGTCATTAATTTTGGTTATGATTACCGTAAAAACCCGCAGATAAGCCGCACCTTTTTTCCAAAAATCTTCGCTCGAAATCGACGGTGCGGCTTGAAAAAAATTTTCCTGAATTGACACTTTTATGGAAAAGTATGCAAATTAATATTACATAAAACTACAAGGGAGTACTGTTCATTGCTTTTGCAAGTTTGACAGCCCCTAAAAGCTGTTTGCAGTGTCAACGATGGCCTATATTTTCAACAGAAAAAATATTGATACACTACAAGCAAGAAAATTCCACATGTATTCACATGGTAGATGTGGACCATGGCCTACTGTTTCTTCCCCATTAGCACTTCAATGGCAATTAGCCGAACTGATCATGATCACGAAACTCTCTTGATGCAACAAGTTTTCAGTATCTCCAACAGAAGGCTCCCAAATCTTTTTTATCGATATAATAGCAATGAAACCCGAATGCCTCCCTCCTGTTTTGCTTGTTCGTTCTCGCCCCAGTCCCATTTCCGTATCCGATCGAATGTCTGGTTACTATGATGCGATTTTTTTTTATTTAATGCTATCACAATTATACTTACACTTACTGTTACATACTCTTCCTTACTTACAGTTCCACATATTTACTTTACTAACACATAAGTACTATATTTACACACTCATTTACATATAATGTTGCAGTTAATTTTTGATCTCAGTTAATTTTTTATTTTAACTAGTTAGTTTTTTTTTCTAACTAGTTTTTTTTTATTCTAGGTAATAAGTAGAAAAAGTAGAACACCTCCCCTACCTAGATATCTCATACTCCCCCCCCATTCTCACGTGAACTGACCCTCCCCTACTATCTTCTGCTATTTTCCCCCTCCCTTAAGTACTATATCTTTTTTTTTCCTTTTTTACTTACCTGCACTGGATTTGAACTCTCAACCTCTGGATTTGCTGTCCAACCCCTTATCCACTGTGCCACGTAGGAAACGTTGGGTGAACCACTAATTTTTTAAAATATATGATACCCTTACCCTAACCCCATTATTTAACTAGTTAAAAAAAATCAACTAGTTAGAAAAAACTAACTAGTTAAAATAAAAATTAACTGAGATCAAAAATTAACTGCAACATATACTTGCACTAACGCTACTATTACATGGAAAAATTAAATACTTCCTTACACTTAGTTACAGGAAAAAAAGATAAGAAAAATAATCACCTATTTACTAATTAAACATTTTGTTTCATTCTTAAAGCATGCATTATTTTTATTTCATTAATTTAGTTGTGGAAAGTTAATTGATGAAAAAAAGATATTTCTTTTTTTTCCTATTATATCGGTAAGAACAAACTAGATGGCGGCTAATATTTTTAGCGAAATTTCGCTGTTCTCTCCAAATCCAGGCGCAAAGGGAGACGACTAAAGTAGAAAATAAAAAAAAATCGTCCAAAATAAAGAAGAGCTATTGTTCCTGTTCAGCGAGCTAGGAAAGCTCCCCATTTTTTGTTAAATTTTGTCAAAAGCCCATGTTTAAGTGAAAAGCGTCTTTCTACTTCCAAGCAAGTGAAAAAGTTCTTAACAAAAAGGTCACGTGAGGGGCAGTGGTGCATTGATTTCGCCCAAAAAATGCGATATCTGCTTATTAAAAAGAGCGTGGTGGAAGAGTGGATCGGAAGCGTCTTCCACAAACCCCAAGCATGACTGGAGGGTGAAACTTTTTGTCGAAAAACAAGAGGAGGTACCCAGCCAGTCTTTTACTTCGTTCCAAAAAATTTTGACTTGAGGACATTCCCAAAAGAGATGTAGTAGGGTTTCCGTTGAACTTTCACAGAAAGAACACAGCTCGCTTGATTTCAGCCCAATTTTGAAAAGATATCTGTTTGTGGAAATTCGTCGATGGAGTAGTTTAAACTGAAAAATTTGCAGTTTGGATCGTGAGTGCATAGAAAAGGCAGACTGTACGACTTGCTCCAATCAATCATTTCAGCACCATGTGCTTGGAAATCAGATATCCATTTACTTTGATTTCTTTGATTTCTAACCCTGTAGTATAGGCTAATTTGCAAAATTCCTTGCAAATTAGCCTACACTATACTCATTGAAGTTGCTTACTGTAGGATGTACTGTAGGATGTCATTTCATTATGTTTACATGTAGTAAAATGAAAGTTTTACCATGTGGGATTCTCTCTACATACATGTAATTGCACCTAAAAAATATGTAAGCCCAAACATTTTACAAAATAATTTCCTTCTGAAAATAATTAAGCCCCCCACACCTATATTACACAAGTAAGCCCTCCTCCCAAAAAAGCCTACCCCAAAGGCTCATGCAAATATAATCCAAGGGCTTATTTTCAGAATTTTATGTTTATCAGTCTATAGCTAGAATCATTAATACTGATTGAAATATTTTAATAAAATAAATGTCTTACATGTTTATTTCCATTTTTTACCTTACTGATACAGTCTTCTTTCTGAAGTCTCTCTTTGATCATACTGACCAAAATATGAGTAGGCACTGTCTGAAAGTAAAATAAAAAAAATGTGATTACCGGTACATTTTAATTTTTCTGTCAATATTAGATTATTCTAAAACTAACGTTACACTGTACTTTTTAGAGTGAAAGTCGAAAACTAATCCAGAGTTCATTTCATAGAAAATTGTCACTTAAAACACACATACAATGTAAAAAGAGAAAACTAAAAATCGATCTAAAAAGCAATATTTATTATATGCATGTACGACAATGAAAAAGTGCTATCTAATGGTTAAAATGTTAAATGTGTAAGTCCAAAACACAAATTTTTAAACATGAAAAATGTGGTATGTTTTGCATGTGCGTTATTGGTTGCTTATTTCTGAAACTTATAAATTTATATTATTTATTACCTCTTTGGCTGATATGTACTCGCGGGCCTATGAAAGATAAATCAACAATTAGCAAATAACTGTAAAATAATATTATAGTAAGTCATCAGTCAAGTACTCTCACTGATAATTTAAATTTAATTTGTTCTTTATAAACAGTGATGCCTTAATTAGAGGCAGTACAACAAGATTTATGTCCATGGATATACTTCTTCTCTTATCAATTACAATATTGTTTCAAAAATCCATAACCATGGATACAGCTTTTACAAGCTCACTAGCTTATTGAAACAAAAGTCCTTTATTCAAGAGAGCCAGCTGCCCCGGAGGGGGGGGGGGGGGGGTACTCGAAGTATACATTACAACAAGAAATAATAAATGTGTCATTACTGAAGCTAATTACTTATATACTACAACGATGTG
>NW_027557651.1:0-3582 GCF_052425735.1 Oculina patagonica
CCATACAGGCCGGAGCTTATCCCGGTTTCCGTAGCATTAAGCGACTAAGAGTATTGCTACTCCCCCCTGGATGGGATGCTAGTCCATCGCAGGGTTACCCCCCAGCAGTAAACTTGCCGGTACCCATTTATACACCTGGGTGGAGAGAGGCACTGTGAGAGTAAAGTGTCTTGCCCAAGAACACAACGCAGCGCCCCGGCCAGGCCTCGAACCCGGGCCGTTCGACTCGGAGGCGAGCGCGCTAACCATTAGGTCACCGCGCCTCCCACCACTCATTAGCATTAAACAAATAATATTTGTTTATGTTCTGACTGATTGCCGATTCGATTAGGCGAGGAACATCGACTGTACTTTTCCCAAAAATTCTAACCCTTCCAGCAGATGACTGAATCAATTAAAGCGTCGCACAGAAAGTACTTTTAGGTTTTCTCCTGCTCGACAAATTGGTAAAGTGAAGGTTTTCTCACCTCAGCACATCGTGCAAGAAAACAGTCAAAATCATCATTCTTCTATTTTTGGAATCTATTTTTGGAACAAAAAGCTTTCTCTCGCGTGATTTACATACATTCGCAGTTAACAAAGCAAAAGATTCCGAGGAAACGAGTTCCGGTTTTCCGCGAAAATGAACTGGTATATAAACAGATAATTGTTATGGAAATGATTATTTGATTATTAAAAAAAAAAAAAAGTTTTCGATGTCTAGATCAGTTCAAGGATCGCCAACGCAGCCGGCGTCGCAAATCACTCTTTCGTAAACGGTCGATGCGGTCGTTGCCATTTGAAACGGTCGAGGTCATTTATACTTTGGATCAAATCGCATGAAAGGATCTTTCAAACTTCTTGAGAGTATCAGATGTTTGTTTAGAAATGTCAAGCGATTCCAAACATTATTTTTAGTTTCTAGTTGACGAAATATCCGAGCTTCGGTATACCATAAGATCGCTATGTTCTCGACACTTGTAAAAAAATTGGCTCAGCCCGGAAGTAAGAAATATTGAAACAGAAAACTGCAGAAAACCTCACACAAACGAATGAATGGATGAATATCTGCATTTACTTTAGTAATCTAATGAGAATATTCTATGCCTGTTTAGAAATGCCAAGCGATTCTTAAAATTATTTGGGTTTCGAAGTGGACGAAGTCTTCAAGCTTGTGCATACTATTAAATGGCTACGTTCTCGACATTCGGCATGCCGAAGTGCACAAGCTCAAGAAAAATTCGCCCTGAATTCGTCCACTTCGAAACCAAAATAATTTTAAAAATCGCTTGGCATTTCTATAAAGTATAAATGGCATCGAAAGGGAAATTTGCGCCAGCGTCATGGCCAAACTCAACAAGAGAGTGTGGAATAACGACCTGTTGAGCGAGAGGACCAAGCTGCAAGTCTACCGATCTTGTGTCCTTTCCCCTCTCCTTTACGAAAGTGAGTCAAGGCCGCATACGCCAGACAAGGAAAGCGACTCAACGGTATCCACCTCCGCTGCCTTCGGCGTCTCTTTCAGATCAAATGGCAGGACAGTGTTTCCAACATCAATGTTCTTCAACAAGCCGACATGCCGAGCATCCCTATAGAACTCCATCCAAAGACGCCTACGGTGGCTCGGTCATGTTGACCGTATGGAACCCGGCCGCTTGCCTCTACGGGGAACTGTGGAAGGGCGCCCAACGCGTAGACCGACCACTCCTTCTGCGTCTCGCTGATCTCACCTGGGAGGTCCTCGCGCAAGACCGAGACGCCTTTTTTTTTTTTTTTTTTTTTTTTTTTTTTTTTTTTTTGAACCAATCAGAAGCATTTTCTTGATTATATAAACAGCTAATTGGTTCCGGAAATGTTTAGTTGTAAACAGCAGTGAACTAAACTTTGACCGCGATTACAGTGAAGGTAAGAAAATTTTCTCTTATGTTCCCAGAGGAACGGCGGACTGCGCTAGCAGTGCCTCATTCAACATTGTTGCTTGATGAACCTCGATCGTCTCTCTGGCGCACGGTCGATCAACTCTGGCACACAGTGGATCTCAATCATCACTGTCACGTTGATTTCGAACACCTCTGGCGCAGGGTAGACAGAGACAGGGATACAGGCTGATGGGTCTTGACCAAACCTGGCGCACGGCGGATCTCCTTAAACTGTGGCCTGTTGAAAGTTTTTCGTAAGATGTAAACAGCAAGACTTAGCCTATTTTTTTGTTTTTCAGATGGCCTCATTTCTCGTGGTTCTATTGGTGCTTTACGATGGGATTTTACTTGATGAACACCAACTACAACATGTAACCTCAACTGCTAATGCAAGCTACATTCCAATCTGCTGGGGCAAGGATGGTTACAATGACCGCATGACTGCATTTGATCGCTGGTGGTTAACTTTCCTGGCAATGCCTTTGTGTCTTTTTATCTGCAATGCAGCTGTCATCTGGAGTTGGAAACCGAGTGCACCACACGGTTGTGAATTGAGGCTCGGAAGACAGGGAGGAGGTACTGTTGAGTAATAATTACATAGGATTTTAAAATGTACAAGATGGTATATATGCGATTGTTATATTTTTTATCCTACCTATTTTCGCGGGATATTTAACACTTATTCTATGAGCCCGCGTTGGATACGAAGTGGTAAATAGCCAACGAGCCGCGCAGCGCCGAGTTGGCTATAACGACTCGTATCCAATAAAAGCGAATAGAATAATTGTTTTATTAAATTCTTCTTCAAGTTTAAATCGACTGGACATTTCAGTTTGATGTAAACGAAGTGATAGTATGAGGTGGCGGGAAAACTTGTGGCGCGGTGTTCATTTCTCGAGTTGAATGAAACACACGAGGAAAGCGAGCAAAAGAGTTTTCTTCCCAAAATTTTCATCGAATAATCTCCTCTAAAGTCGTCTATATATCTGGAATTTGTGACAACAGTTAAGAATAACGAGATGATCCGAAGCAAAAGCTTTTCTGGAAACTACACGTCTTGTGCAAGTAGAACGGCTCCACGACTGTGATCAAGACTGCTATATGATTTGAAGCGAAATTGAGCTCAAAGTGGAACAGGTTTATTGAAGTTTAAAAGGACAAAGCCAAGATTGAAAGGTAACAAACTTTACAGAATTGCTGAGCCTAATTTTACGACGTACACTGGATATAACTGTGTCAGTTTGCCGTTCTTTCGTAAATTATTTGCTGCTTTCCTACTTTATTCACTCGCTCTTGTTGTGCGTTTATATGTTTTATTGATTAAAACTTTTCTCATCAATCCTTTTGTTTTGCGTAATTAGTTTTACTATGGCATTTCTGTGGTTTTTGTAGGCACCGCTGATTATTTCTTGTTGATAAAGCTCGCCAAATTTTCTGTTTTCAACCATTTTTCTGATGGAACTGTCGCTTCCCGCAGAAACATTTTACGCTGAGCGGCACTTGCCGCACTCATTCCTCGTATAAGGCCAAACACAGGTATACGAGTTGATAACCGGGATTCGGTGAACCAATCATAAAATTAGAAATGCAATATCCGAGGTTGAGAATTTAATAAATATCTGTATCATCTGATCTTAGCCAACGCAACCTGAAGGCCTAATGTCAGTTGCTTGTCAACGTTTGG
>NW_027557652.1:0-14314 GCF_052425735.1 Oculina patagonica
CTCCCATTCGAGTTTGATACTTTACCAAACCATCAACCTGTAACCATTCTCTAGCCTTCCATAAGTAAAGTTATCAGAACTTCTGTTTTAAAATTTTGACAATTTACATTCATTTGGTACTGCCTCTTAAGGCACATTTACATGACAGATCTAAGACAGAAAAAATTAGATACAGATCCGTCAAAAAATTGGTCCAAACAAAAAAATATGGCCCCGTTTTGATTTGACTGTTCCTCAACAAAAGTGGTCAGATCCGCATCGATTTTTTGACGGGTCTGTACCCAATTTTCTCTGTCGTGTTAACATGCCTTTAGTGTAAGTGGCCTTATATTACCAGTCTGCATTAATCCTTCTCAAATTCTGGAAATTACCTGAGGCTGGTTTAGGACTGGAGTAATTGAGTCTGAAACATAGACCACAGTTCCAGTGCTGCAGTTCACAACAAATAGGAAACCATCTGCTGCCTGTAAAGAGGAACAAACAAAAATAGTTCAGCAAAGTGATTGTAAAGCACAGTTACTGAAACTGCTCTACAGAAAGCAATTTTCCAATGCAGACAGAAAACAGAGTCTTCCTCCCTAGAGCAGACACCTTTCTAACATGGGCACCTCCCCAAATGGGCATTTCATCATCATCATCATCAATCCTTATCGCGCCATTGGACGCATAAGGCCTCAATGGGCATTTCAATTTTGTCAAAAAGGTTAAGTCTGCATCAAGGCAAAGTGTCCTATACTACTAAAGCTTATCCTGGTTTCAATAGCATTGTGTGACTAGGATTTTTTCTCTCCCCTGGATGGGATGCCAGTCCATAGCAGGGTACCCCCATGGGTGGAGAGAAGCACTTCAAGGGTAAAGTGTCTTGCCATGGAACACAACTTAAGTAATGACCCTGGCGCAGATTTCTCGATCTGGAGTACTGCCCACTTAACCATAACTGCACAAAGTAGGTGTATTCCGGTATTCTGTATTTCAGTCATAATAATATATTTATTGATCTCATTACAAGTTTTGAACCTTTGCAAGGAACAGCGGTATTTCTTTCCTTTACTGTCAAGTATTTCTATACACTTTTAAAAATAAATCAAAAAACAGCAGTATTGAAGTTATACCTCCAATATTAGGTGCTTAAGTTCTCCATCAGACAAAAATGAAGGCTTATAGGCAACGTCGCTAGGTCCTTGGCCTAGAAAATAACAGCAGATAGAGCAATATCAGAATGGTATAAATAGGTAAAGAAATAAATATAGCAGGCAAACAATAAGTGAAAGAACATTTTAGGTAGTCGTGATAAGAAGAACAAAAACATTCCTGCTGTTATAATTTTATGTAGACTCATTCTTTTTCCTGGTTTTCACTGAACTGTTCTAATTCTTACAGCATCGCATTTATAGTGTTGTTCCAGAAAATATCTACACCTCTGCCAGGGAAGGTTTTTTGGTTCCAGCCCCAACTCCTCTAAAAAATTCTAATTTAGCTTCACACTATTCTTTAAAATTATTTAGCTTTTAAGAATACCCACCCCCTCATAATTTCCAATAACCTTTTGAAGGGTGATATGGATATTTTCTATAATCACACATTCTAGAATATTTATTGTCAATACAGTCAACTCCTTCTATAACGGACACCTTCAGGACCACCATTTGGTGCCCGTAAGGAAGGCCTTAGTAACGAGAGTTATTTTCAGTAATATTCTTATTCGCCGTGACTTTAACTCCTGTACATAATAACGAGGAATCCATAATAGTGAGGTGTCTGCAAGGTGAGAGTTGACTGTAATTATTATCAGGATGTGAATGTTATGTGAACATGGTACTATGACTACATACCAGATCCTCGCAGAGATTTCATATAGTTCACAGCCATCCTAAGAACTGTGAGTTTATCTGGTTTACGAGCCAACCCGTTACAAGATGGTACCATGTCAGATAACTCGTTTATGTATGCATTCATTTTATTTCTTCTCCTTCTCTCAATCTCGCTGTGATTTTCTCTGCAAGGATAAGAAATTAAGAAATTAAGGGTTAATAAGTCAGAAGACTAGAAACCTGCACTTTGACAGTTGATGTATCTTTTTTTGATGAGCTGCAAATAACTGTTGTGCAAGTTTCAATATACAGAACTTTTCGAGTGTAAATAATGACCTGCAGGCATTCGGAACAGCTCAGCATCCCAGGTTAAAACAAACATGCTCTGTGTTGGCAGCAGAACATGTTACTTACAATCAGATGTAAAAGAATACAGTATACCCACGAAGCTCTCTTAACGGACACTCTCGTAAGCGGACAGCTCTACTAACGGCCACCTTGTTTGAAACCTCCTTTTAACTCCCATACAAACTCTGTTTTTTTAAATTTTCGTAAGTGGACATTCCTGTAAGCGGCCGCGGACACTTTCACAGACTACGCCTTAGACTTTTTCTTTGTTTTTGAGCTCCTGTTAGCAGACACCCCAAATAAAATCCTATTGACAACCTATGTATCTTGTTTTTATCAATCAACTTCACATTGCCATTCATCACAATGATTTTACAGTAATTATAGTACAATATTTCAGTGTTTGTTTTGTCGTCATCCATGTCTGTCCAGTTTTTGTTAGCTGGCCAAGCTCCTGTAAGCGGCCATCTATCCCCTTCACCTCTAGTGGCCACTTTTTTGCATCCCGAGGGTGTCCACTTACAAGAGTTCCGACTGTTATGTATGATGATGATTAACCGAAAAATTTCCATGAGTTGCATGGCACTCGCACTTAAAAACATAAATAGGTAAATTAAAGTTCCTCGCACCCGGGTATTAAGTGCCAAAATGTAAAACTCCACTCACAAGAGTGCAAATAACGCAAGCAACACATTTCTCAAATTTGTACTCTAGGAAATCGATTTAAAGGATATTGTAGTGGTAAGCAAAATGCAGCTCAAAGTCTGCAGTATTAGATAATAAATTTCTTAACAGACATTTTGGTGGGTAGTTTAAGTTTTGATGCACATTTCTACTCAACATTTCTATTTTAACGCATGTCACAAGCCTGCTAAAATACATCAAGAGTTGTAAAAATATGCAGTACTGTCTGCAATACACACTAAAATGTCCAACAAGATGTATATAATTTTTTTAATCGAAAGATTTTTGTCAATATACGTCAAACTGGATACAGTATACCGACTGATCTCTCAATTTTATGCTGTAAACCAAATGGAAAAATTATGAGTCAAGTGCCAGTTAACTTGTTGGTCTGATAAATTTCAAACGTAGGATCTCCATTTATAGTCGTTAAAAGTTTTGAATACATAATTATATGTAACTGTACATTTGTACAGAGTTTTTTTCTCTATAGACCACCACAATGCATTAAAAATTTACTAAACAAAACTGGCCACCATGTTTACCATAATTCTAGCAAAAGCTTGTCAATTAACCATGGTTTACCCTTGGCAAAAAGAAAACAAAACATAGACCTAGCTTGTTCAACTGATCTTAGTCAAAGACAAAAAAAATACCCTTGATCAACTTTTTATGATGTTCTCAGAAAACTCACAATGTATATTTATTATCTTAAGTTTGAGTTCAGTTAGAATAATGTATGTTTAAATGTAAAACATTTTCGTCAAAGAAAACATCTGGGAAGCACAAGAACTACAACTGCCGGCCCTTGAAATTAGAGTTATGTATAGTGGGCAAAGATTGATGAATGACTGCCATAAACGCCTTCATCTTTCAACAACAAAAGTAAGCATTACTACAAAGGTCTTTGATGGCTTCTAAATTCGTGTTTTGAAGCAAAGATTCTTCGATAGAAGCTACCAAAACTTTGTACGTGATGCGATCAATAAACGTAATTGAATACCTGGCAAACTTCTCTTTGTTATTTTCGTCTGATGTTCTGTAAATATTAAAAAGACATCGTTTTAACATAGAATATCAGTGCATATTACAATATACTGTAGTGTAGAAAATAAGAGTTTGGCCATAAACTCTCGTTATAAACCGGAGATTTGCTATTAAAACAAACGACTTGTGCCGTGTTATAAAATCAAGACCTTTGCAAGCGTTTTCGGTCAAAAATCTCACTAGCAGTATTTTCAATAAGTGCAAATCTTCATGACAAGCAAACAACCACAGGAAATGGTACATAAACTTGTCTAATTCAATCTCAAAACAGTATTCGCCAAACAAGGCCTTTGTTTCCAGCGACCCTCCTAGCGAACAACCTTACAACACAACTTACATCACAACAAAGTTCAATGTTTCCTGTGGAGAAAATGACCAATTTACCTGGGCATTTTGTTATCCCCCTTTTCAATATCGTCATCATCGGAATCCTCTCTGTACAATACAAAAAGTGTAAATGTTTAAACGACATCGAAATAGCTTAGAACACATTTCTATCAAAGAAAGCTCCTCTAGACAGAAATGAGCTTGTTTCAGACAAATACAATGCAGACTTACTCTTTAATCATAAAAGATTGGTTTGCTTTTCTCTTTCGAAGCCGGCCATGGGAAGATTTGTCGTGCATTTCATCATCTGAACAACAAACACACAATTAATTGCCGCCTGTATAAAAAATAACCGCCATAACTCCAGGCTTCCCCATAACTTGTTAGTACAATGTATAAATTTGTAAGCTTATACATTCGCACTTCGTCCCTTTTAGCTTAGACCTACCATCATCGTTAAAATCGTCCATTTTGGACGCATCGAAGTCGTCGAGTGGATCCAGTTTGCTTGCTGCTAATTGCAGCTACACATCAGCAATACTTTAGTGTTCCGAGCGAATGATTTAGCAGACAACTATGAAAGGATCTTCTGAGCTTAGTTCGCAATCATGGCGGCATAATCAGCAAATGCTTCTGCAAGCTTCCTTTGGATAACAGCCCACGAAAATCGTCTTTAAACGCGATAGAAAACCTCTAAATACCTCTGAAATATCACTTAGAGTAAAGTGATACTTAAAAACTGCAGTCTTCCGTTAAAGAAAGACAATTCCAGCTTACAATTCGCTATGCAACGCAGTAACGGAGTAGGCAATCAATACGGCGCTAGCAGGACTCGATCACAGCTCTCTCGACGTATAAGCCAATCACAACAGCGTTTATAAATGTTTTATTCATTTTGACACCCAATTGTCTCGAGTAGCCAATAGTAACACGTCTAAGAAATGACACCGGAGGGAATACACATAACGCCGTCTACAATAGCAGGGTTTTGCAGGTCCTTTGAAATGATAAATTTTCTCACCGTCTATTCTATAAAAAGCATCAATAACTCTGTTAACTCGTAGAGCGTATTTGAATAAAATTCACAGCAGCGATCGTCGTTGGAATCTCGCCTTCCGTTACTGTATTATGTTTTATTGCGTTCGTAAATAAACTTCCGGTGTTGTTTTCTTGGAGTGAAACGGATGACGAAGTAAAATATTTAAAAATAGTCTGCGCTAAGAGATCTACAGAGGGTCACACAGGTTACAGCAACATTTTAACGCAGAATTAAATCAAATAGCTACTTTTTTCACGCGAAATTAGAGCTGTAATCTGCGTAAATGAGTTTTGATGACTCGTTCGATTTTGACCTGCGGGGGGTTTACGGTCACGTTGGCCGGCTGAGTCGTGACGATTAACACGATAATTCTCGGAAAAGGGATTAAAAGAGAATTCAAAGCGTGGTTCAATTTTTTATGGCAGAACGTCTTAAAAAACACTAAAAGTTTCGAATGAGGCGATAAATTTTAAATTATTTTGTACTCTAACTGTCTATGCATATATGTCAGATATATTTGGATTGTATTTTCTTTTTTACTCTGACTAGGGCCGAGCAGAGGCTGGGCCTCCGCATTTTGTTACCTTGGGAAAATATACAAGTTTATACAGGAAGTTTGCTCTCTGATCGATGAAGCGAGTCTCAGAGATATTACTGTAAAACTAAAAAGAGGTATTACTGTAAACCAAATTAAAGGAAGCAGTTATAAGCTCCAACGGAAACGGGCCTCAGTTAAAACAGATAAGACAGTGGAATTCTACTGAAACTGCTATTAAAATTAAATAGAGAAAAAGAATAGATTCCTCCTATATTCATGTGTAAAACCAAATTTAATGAAACAGTTGTCAACTCTACAGAAACGGGCCTCAGTTTTAAACAGAGAAGACAGTACAGTGGAATTCTACTGAAATTGCTATTTAGAATTCCACTAAATAAAATAAGAGGAAAATCAATTCCTCCTATATACATGTTTCAACATTTGAAAACTTGCAAGCCTTAGCTAACTCCTCATCCGAAATATAGATAACGTATATGATCTAATAAACGCCCACTCACAAATAAACGCCTCGTATCTAATAAACGCTTCCCCAGAAATGTAAAGTTTGGATTAGACGACCCCCTCTAATAAACGCCCCGTGTCTAATGGACGCCCGCTCCAAGAATATGTAAGAATCACCTCAAAAACCAAGCAAATGCTCCATATACAGGAGCTCCTGTCCATATATTAATTTATTTAGCGCAATATAGTTTCTTGCTAGACTCGGACAACAACTCCACTATGGTTGACCTGGAGTGCTCTGGCGTGGGGGACTGGGGGTCAACTATCTGGTGGTGTTTCAAAAACTTTTTCTTTCTTAAATCCCTTCTTTAAACCTCCCAAAATTTCATTCAAATTTAGGTAAAACCCATGAATAAATGGGTTCGCAGACGAGGTCTTGTAAGACGTAAAAGTTGTTGTTGATAGTATCGCCCCCAAGCGGGGAGAGATCTTCTGTAAAAGTGCAAATAAAGAAGGGCATAAGACTCTACCGATCCTGAAATGCTAAGGCTGGATTCAGTTTCAGCATTACAGGACCTTACAGGAAAAACTCTGTCATCTCAGATAGATAGATAGATAGATAGATAGTTTATTAATACAACTTCGCAACCTAAAAGGTTGAATTATGTCATATTTACAAATTTATAAAGCTATAAAAACTAACGATAAAATGTAAAAATATTTAAAGAACTATACAAGAGTGATTAAAATCCAAACTTAAGTACATTAGAGACAATAAAACTATTTCTAAATCTATTAGTCTTAAAAACAGGGTTA
Source organism: Oculina patagonica (assembly GCF_052425735.1). Taxonomy (NCBI): domain Eukaryota; kingdom Metazoa; phylum Cnidaria; class Anthozoa; order Scleractinia; family Oculinidae; genus Oculina; species Oculina patagonica. The sequence goes on from NW_027557652.1 coordinate 7,073, forward strand.
AACTGGCGTGACTTTCTGAGGTTATAACTACTAAGATTCCGTGGGGGCAGTAAATTCCTCAGTCTACTGTCATTGTTCTCTAAAATGTTGTTAAACAATTTGTCCGTCAGGGCTTGTCTTCGACCTGACAGAGTGACTAGACTTGCCTTGTCGAGCGCTTCTTCATACGTAAAAAACGGAAAAATGATGCGCATCGCCCTCTTTTGCACTGCTTCTAGCTCACGAGAAAGATACGCAGGTAGACTCTCATTGAAAACTGGACAGGCATATTCAGTGATAGGGCGAATGCAGGTACGATAGAACTGTACTAACTCGTTAGGACCTAGGCCTGAACGCTTTAACTGAGAAAGACAATACAGGCGTTTTCTAGCTTTCTTAACAACTTCAGCGATGTGATGGTTCCATTTAAGGTCGCTCGAAACGGTTACGCCCAGAATCTTAGCATACTTAACGATATCAATTTGCCTGCCATTAATAACAATAGGATCAAGCTCGAGAGTCATCTCAGTTAAAATATCCATCAGTCATCTCAGTTAAAATATCCGGCATTTCTCTGCTGCAACAACTACAGTTTCGCCAATTTTTATAACCTTAGCACCTCCAGAAGTAGGAGTCTCTCCTCTTACCCCTCCCCTCCTCGCTCCCCTCGGTCCTCCCCTAGTATTTTTTCCTTGTCCCAAAACTCCCAGCCGAGAGTCAAAAATTTAGTTGAGGATTTTCTCCAACGGCGTATTTTCCTCTTTGGCCTTCACACAGCCCTAAGGATGTTATCAGCGCCAGTAGAAACAAAGCATCATTCAGGAGGAAGGAATTTCATCATCTTACGGTTCGGTTTACTGGTGGGATGTGGCTAGTCGAAGAAGTGCAGCCGGAAATTTATATGGTCTTATATGGCGGTCATGAGTATAAAAACAACGCTGTCAGATCCTGTTTCGTCATCTGAATCAAATACAGCTTCGTCCCAGAGCTCAAAGTGTACAGTTTTGATGTCAAAATTTTACCTTGAAGAAATAACAAGGCCAACTTCATTCAATGAAAGCTGCAAATTGTATTCTGCAAGCTCGTCTGGACATTCACCAATACTGAACTCGATCCACACACTGCAGTAATTTCACAAGAGAATGACATTTTTCGAAGGTAGCTTTGTTTTACTTTTACTATTGAATTGACGGCAATTACGGCCTTGATTACTACGATGTTAAAGTTGCAAAAGAGAGTGAGTTTTTTATTGTTTTTGATTCGTTGGTCAATGTTTTACTTTTTTGACGCAAAGCCTCCAAAGCTCGCTTTCAATTCATCGTACAACGAAATCTTTGCATGCTATGATAGAAAAAAAAACTTGAGTTTAATCGTATATATTTCGTTCTATAAATTTTGGTACAAGGTTATACTCTCAAAGTTTTAAGGGACCATTCATTTTTTAGAAGGGGGGAGGGCCGGAGGAATCTTAGGGGGGGTCACTAATTTTTTTACAGTGGCAAAAGGGGAGGGTCATCGTTATTTTCGTTTTTGAAAAGGGGGGGTCGCGTAGAAAAACACTGCATTTTAATCCAGATCAAAATCTTTTATTTTCAATAAAAATTATTAAGTGATATAAAATGTGACAGGCCAAGCACGACTCCCGCTGGTTGCTAAATGTTAGCCTTCAGTCTGTTAACGGAGGATTTGATTAACGCTCTCTAGAGCCGTTTCAGTGATGATCTTTATGCCATTGTGTTTGCTAGCTCTGTGGCATATTTGTTAGGTTTATCGGCTCATGTTTGTTGAAAGATTCTTAAAAGCCTTTAAAGGAATGTTGTAGTCTATATTGTGTATCGGATCAGTGGATTTCTAACTGTGAACTCGTATTCTGAAGTGGCGGTTAGTTCGTAGGATAATGTTTCGTTACCACAGTTGTGAGGGTCTATAGAGATCCGAGTCTTTTGAAGGCTACTGAAGTCTCTAAACATTGAGAGCGATGGTTTCTTTGAGTTGTTTTTAAGCTCCCCTTAGTTTGAGTGGTTGTGATTTGCGCTCTGGGAGCTATAAAAGACATAAAATTAAACTTTACCTCCATAATTGTTTATCTGTTTTGTTGCGTTACTTGCATCCACCAAATAAATTCTATGGCAGTTTGATTACTGCGTTTGAAGTCTCTAGTATGCCGCAACGATCTCTTCTGGCAAATGTTTTATCTAAAGCGAGACTCGAGTTTCGGTCCTTCAGTGGACCTCATCAGTTGCTCCTATGTCAAAGTCTCATCGAATGATTTCAAATCAATCGATTTGCCGTTTTTGTACTTGTCTGCAGGATCGAAAATTCTGGTTTTTAATTGGCTCACGTAAATGGACCAATTGTGTTAATGGTTTTGATCCGTGCTTAAGTGTGTTTGTTTAGAAGGCTATTTTTTGCATTTTTGACTGTTACAAGTCACTTCTGATGCTAAAGAGTGGTTCTTTCTTAGCCGTGCGAGAGTAGTGTTCCACATAATGAAGAAGGGCTTCAATTCGTGTATATTGCACGGTGTGCGTTTGACTGTAGCATAGATTTTTTTGCGATCAAAGATAATCTTGTGCAACACAGCGGAATGGAGCTCTGTCAAAGAGGTTTGATGTGAATTTTTTTTGAGGTGCATGTGTGTGTGTGTGTGTGTGTGGGGGGGGGGGTCGCAAAATTTAATATTGCACTTTAGGGGAGGGCCTTTCTTTTTTTACTCTACTACAGGGGGAGGGCCAAAAAGTTTCAACTGAATACACACAGGGATTCCTCCGGCCCTCCCCCCTTCTAAAAAATGAATGGTCCCTAAGGTAACCAGATTTACAAATTTATTTTGAGTTCTTGTGTTCCGGCGCGCGAGCAATCGAAGATGTTCTCGCTGTTTATGACGAAAAACTCAAAAGCAGTTTCCATGGATTTGGTAGAAAAACTAAATCATTTGCTTCTGCGATCGGTGCGAACAGTATCGAGTTTCGGAGCAAGATAATTGTTATATTTTTCTTGGTCAAATTGAAGAGAAAATTCATAAAACAGAAAAAAACAAAAAAACAAAACAAAATTAACACAAAAAAAGTTTTTTAAAGTTAGAGTTCTCGTTGAACCCAAATCCGCGGGTAAAACGAGATGGCATCGTGGCTTAGCCGCGAGTTTGATAATGATGAGGACCGCCTTCCTCCACTGAAACAAAAATCTAAAATGCCAGTCCGAGTGACTCGGTTGAGCAGTGACAGTGACAAAAGTTCCTCGTCCGAGGATGAAGGCGACAAAAAACAGCGCTTACCGAGGGATTCGGTGGACAAGCTTCAAAACAAGCAGCCATCACGGATCCCGATCGTGGTCAGTCAGAAAAAGAACAAGATTGACAAGAAGAAACTTCCCGTGGCTACTGTAAAGGCAGAAAAACCTTTGGGAAGAGACTCAGGTACTGTGTTAAATATGTGTTTTACCTTTTACGATGAATAATGACATTGAAAAATTTGTAGAGTAAGCAGTTTAATAGCTTGGTGATCATGTTATGTTCATTCTGAACGATTTTTCTTTCGGGTTTTAATTCTTGTGATGTTTTATCTTCGATTTAATTCGATGCGTGTATTTTAATTTGCTATTTAAGAAAAAAAGCTTTTTCTAATTTGAAAATCAGCTTTAAAATTAATTACGAACAGAAGAAATTCTAAAGGTTGGCATTTTGCAGTTGGGCGGGGGCGGGAACTGAAAACTCAGAACAATGTCTTGCTCAAATTAGAAAACATTTCCAAAGTATAGGGTAAATACTTTATATTAAAACAACACCGACAACACAAAACAAAACAAAACAAAACGGACGAAGGCTGATCACTACCCCCTGTACATCCCGAGTAATAATTTTTGAAGTTCTTGCAGTTATATTTTTCCATTTTTTAAAATTCTTGTAAAGCCGGATATTTTCCCCGTGTTTAATAGTTGACTTGACATTATTTTTTTATTGTGTGGTGCGGTTAAGTTATAAGAATTATCAACGATAAAACGGCAAATAAAAAAGTTTTTATAGCTTCCCGCTGTAAAATTTTTGTTTCGTTGCTATGGAGATTATTCTTGCGTAAACGGGCATCAAACCCGTGAGAAGAATGGGGAAGAGAGTGCCTCTTCACCATTCTTCGCGCAGCCTTGTGGCTTTGCGCGGAGAAATGTGCATCTTTCATTTAGCGAGCGCACGAGCGCGCGTTCACACAGAACATCATGAGATTTCCTTTAGGCTAAAAAAGACAAGGAAATTAATGGCCGTTTTCTTCTAAACGAGCACGGTGACCCCCATTTTTTTAATCGATTAGTTTAAACGTCATACGGTTGGGTACAACATATCACGATTTGGAAAAAAAATTGAAATTCTCAGAAGATATTTTTGAAACGCTTTAAAAAACACATATCTAGGTAGTGCTGTTAGTGTGCGCACGCAGCAAATATTACTTTTTTCATAATCTTAATTCCTCTTCAAAGAAAATGTTTTATAATGTTAGATCAAAGTCGATTTTGTTCAAAATTCTTAAATAATTTAACCCCTCTCACTCCTAAGAGTGCCACATGGCACAAGATGCCATTACATGCTCAATATTTGGTCAATTTGTATAAAGTTTGGTCAGGAAAATGGTCTTGAACAGATCTGTCTTTTTAAAGCATAAAATCATACCCTCTAGCATATGAGACCTGATTAATCACCCCTATAACTTTTGCAACTTTTTCCTCTTTCAATTTTAAAATCAAGTTAATATCTGACAACAACCCACGCATTAAGAGCTGTAAATTAAGCTATAGTTTAGGGGTATACCCAAAATATAGGAGGAATGAGTTATTTTTTAATCTTTTTTTTTAGTTTTGTCACCTTTTGAATTAAAACAGTGACTTCCTCTGGGTCTGTTAGTATGATTTATGACTTGCCACAAACAATACCATTTAAATGAGATATAGTATGTGGTCTTCAGGTCCATAGTTACCGTTTTACAAAAATGTGGTATTTCCCGTGGGAGTGAAAGGGTTAATGCAAGAAAAAAAGTTCCAGAAATGATGTCTTTTATATTTCTGGAATTTCAAGCGGGACGGCTGTACACAGACTAGAATTCTTAAAATAAGCCATTCTCGTCCCTATAGCCCTTTTGTTTTAGCCGGCTTGGCGACGGCTAAGAGAAACGAAAGGGATATGGGTACGAGAATGAAATAAAGCTCGAGTGTCGTATATTTCCTACAATGTCTATCCACGTTGTACAAAAACGAGCACAGTGACCCCCATTTTTATTGCATTCTTGTAATGTTCATAACGTTATTATGAACTGGACCAAGTTTAAAAAGAAATTTAAATATTTTTAAAATATTAATAGGTATTAATCTACAAGAATCTCAAGGGAGACAAGCCAGGATTAAAACTGGTACCAGCCCCCCAAGCGCAGCTAAAGGCAGCAGTCGTAAGCCTGGTAACGAATCGACTCTACAAGTGAGGCGACGAATACCGAGACACCTTACTCCATTAGAGACAACGCAGGTACATAATAAGCGACTCTAATAATCGAAATAGAAACCAGAATTGTACTTTTTCAAATACCCTTAGCTTGGAAGAGTTAGTTCGTTTTACTCCGTAAAGACGGAACATTTGCATTTAAAAATCCACCTTTTTAACGAACAGGGAAAATGTATATTCCTGCTATTGACAGTCCAGTACTACATAAAGTTTTTTTAAAATTTGATATGGTGTTTGATATGAGCCAAAGTTAAGTTTAAGAGTTAAGAGCCTCTCTCCTCCGCAGAGGTCTCTTTCGTGTTTCGGGCTGGGAAATAGTAGGGAGAGGAACGGGGAGAGGTGAAAAGTAAGCGCGCGGAGCCTGGAGAGAAACGAAACGAAAGCGCGCGGGGCACTCTGTTTTTTCGCCTTCCCCCACGAAAGAGGCCTCTGCGGAGGAGAGAGGTTAAGAGCCACTGAATTTTTACACCAAGCTTTTTAAAATGGTGTTAAAACAAACAGGCCTCCAACGATGAAAAAGAACCGCGTTATGAAGCATTGGCGAGTGACTCGTCATCAGCGGCGAGAACAGATGAAGTAACGCCAGATTTTGAATGTAACATCGCACGCCTAGACGATGACGATCTCTTGACAGGAGCAGAATCTAACATAAGTGGCAGTGAGTTTGAAGATGACTTTGAACGCCACTCAATCTCCAGTGACGAGCAAGCGATGCCAAATGTACCACCATGGCTGAGAGGAGCAGTCAAGTAAGAAATACTCACTTAAGTCCTTAGATTAAATCTTGAAAGGAGAAATCGTGATATTAGCCTTCCATGCCTGTTCTTTCTGTCCTCAATAGAAATTTGCCTCGCACCTTCCAACATAATTCTGCTTCATGATGTCAATCAAAATACCTTAGAAATAATTCATTTTAGCAGCAGGGGTACTTGTTTTCATTTTGAAAGCTCAAGTGAGACTAACATAGGCGGCGGAGCAGGGGGCAGTATCTCCCCCCCCCCCCCCGCCCCCAAACGATTTTTTTTTTGGGGGGGGGGGTGGGGGGTCAGCCTCTAGGTTTTAGTGCCAAAAATATAGCGAGCGCAGCGTGAAATTAATTTGTCCAGATATTCCGTCTCATGAGTGAGTTCAAACATCTTCTAAACTTGCTTGGAAATCATCGGGAAACTTCGTTTATCTTCGGAAAAGTTAAAAAAATGATCGGAAACATTCGTTTGGCCTTCGAGCAGCAGTCGAAGAATCTTCGAAAATCTACGGTCTAGAAACTGCTCAGCTGCGGCTAGAACGGTACAAACGTTGCTTCTACATATGGAAACCTGCCCGGTTTTTTGGGATAGTCTCAGCTCCCTCACGTTCTAAAACGCTCCGCCGCCTCTGACAGAGAATTATGTTATGCAAAGTCGGTGTAACCAGAAGGAAGGATTTTTTTAGACGACGGCCATGCCACGCGATAAGTGCACTCCACATTGCGGAACTAGAAATCGATTGTACTTCGGCATGATTTTAGTAATGCGACTTAAGATCCGGCACAAGTCGTAGCACCATCAAGCCTTTCAGAACGAAGCGTTCTCAGGACTTCATCACTTTTCGCTATTATCCTCGAACAAGCTTGTTTATAATAGAACCTTTTATTGTATATATATATATTGTAATTAATAGTTTATATTTATACCTTAGCTTGTTTTTTACTCTGTAATTCAGTTATACTGCAATGAGTGTCTATTAAACATTATTATTATTATTATTATTATTATTATTATTATTATTATTATTATTAACAG
>NW_027557653.1:0-3568 GCF_052425735.1 Oculina patagonica
TGCCCAACCCTTCGTTACTCTACTCTATCCTATCCTACTTTATACCATGCCATAGAAAATACAGCCAATCAGAATACAGGAAAGCCGTTGTATATTCGACGGTATTCAACCCAACCTTCCCATCGTGCGCTGCGATTGTATTCTCGACGAAATTTAGAAGGCTTTTTTTCTATGGCATGGTATAAAATAGTTACACAACACTTTCTCGTGGTATACTATGGAATATCCCACTTGTCACTTGTATTTTCTTGGTATACACACTCGCCTGAAGGCTCGTGTGTATACCGAGAAAAAAACAAGTGACTCGTGGGATGTTCCGCAGTATACCACTCGAAAGCGTTGCATAACTAGTATTTACTCTACTCCACTCCACTCTACTTCACTACATGTTTGAACTTTCTGAATTCTGTACTCAGCCCGTCTCCCACGGTATGTTTTTGTCCGCGTGCGCGATTTCACGTGATTTTATAATTTTAGCAAATCGTGGCCCGTAACGTGCTCGAGCGTAAGTTTGAACCACAGGGAGCCCAGACAAACTGTTTGTGTATGGCCTGTGCACATTTACATTTTTATAGAGAATGTATGGAATTTACCGAATGGTTTGTAAAATTGCGTAAAATGGTGCAAAACATTAACAAATTTGTGCTGAATAAAGTGTTAAGTTTCCTACCTTTTGTTTAGTGTCGTTCTTTTTGGCTCGAAATGGCGAATTTGAGTCGATTGAAGGGTATTTTGCTTTCGCTGTTTACTATACATCTAATTATATGGAAAGGGTGGAAACTCCAACAGCTCCAAAGTAGAACACTTCCAGCGCCGAGCCGATTTTCGACCTGATAATCCCATCGCACAGCTTTCAAACTACGCACCAGAAAAGAGGAAGGCTTGACGAATCTTCACGTATCATTTGATCGAAAATTTATCCAAACGGTCCGGAACAAGCCCTCAAACGAAAACGGGTATCCAAAAATTTTAAGCCGTCCGAATGCGTAGCACCAATTTGTGGTGCCGAAGGGAAACGCTATTCCCCAACCTCTTTGTGATTGGATACAACTGAACAATGGTCGTTCAAGATTTTGTCTCGTGGATAGGGAGGTAAAGGCAAAACCAATACTCAATAGTATAGGGAGTGATATCAATAGTGCGACACAACCTTAGGACCCTCGCGCAAATGGCAATTACGATGGCGATGCCAGAAGCGATGCAGTATCATTTAAATATGCGTCATTGTAACTTGTATGCGTCGAAGTAAAAGGAGTGCGCCATTGACGTCTGTTTATTTACTTCCAAATACACTCTTCCCGAAACACAGCTCCCACAAACAATGAAAACCTTTTTCCCTTGCTTTAGAAGTCAACTGTTGATAGCCTTCAGCACAAAAGATTTCCCTGTTCCTCCCTCTCCAGTTACAAGAATTTCATATTGTGCCCAGCTTCGGCTATGTGTAGGATTTCAGATTGTTCAGAAGTTAAGGTTTCGAACCTAGAAAATGAGGACTATTTCGGTGATTGCAGCCATAAATGTTTAAAACATCAAAAACAAAAAGAAAAATAAAGGAAGTCAAACACGAGTACCTTGCCATATTCGTATGGTAATGTCGCGAAAAAATCCCACTTTTCCGCAAACTCGCGATCGCCTACATTTTTTGCGCTACGAAAGTCGTGATGGAACTTCGCGGGGTTTTCCCATACAGCTGGACCTTAACAAAAGAATAGCAAATCACAACAACGGTTTTGCACGAGAGTTTCACATGTGGATGTATTGTTTTGCAATCTCTGTAAAACAACTAGGTGAGATGACTAAAGCCTGATATTTTTTAGGGCTGTAAAATATTTTTTTTCGTTGAAAAATGAACGCTGACTTTTATTTGAAGCTAGCTAGCTTTAAAAATGAACTCATACCGACTAGATGTAGGTACTTACTCGTTTCTTAAGTCAGTATGAATATTTCATAATTACTTCGCCACACTCACAAGTTACAACGACGCATATTTAAATGTTAATGCGTCGCTTTCGGCATCGCCGTCATAATTGCCATATTTTGAGCGAGGGTCCTAAGGTTGCGTCGCACAATTGACGTCACTCCCTATACTATTGAGTATTGGTTTTGCCTTTACCTCCCTATCCACGAGACAAAATCTTGAACGACCATTGTTCAGTTGTATCCAATCACAAAGAGGTTGGGGAATAGCGTTTCCCTTCGGCACCACAAATTGGTGCTACGCATTCGGACGGCTTAAAATTTTTGGATACCCGTTTTCGTTTGAGGGCTTGTTCCGGACCGTTTGGATAAATTTTCGATCAAATGATACGTGAAGATTCGTCAAGCCTTCCTCTTTTCTGGTGCGTAGTTTGAAAGCTGTGCGATGGGATTATCAGGTCGAAAATCGGCTCGGCGCTGGAAGTGTTCTACTTTGGAGCTGTTGGAGTTTCCACCCTTTCCATATAATTAGATGTATAGTAAACAGCGAAAGCAAAATACCCTTCAATCGACTCAAATTCGCCATTTCGAGCCAAAAGAACGACACTAAACAAAAGGTAGGAAACTTAACACTTTATTCAGCACAAATTTGTTAATGTTTTGCACCATTTTACGCAATTTTACAAACCATTCGGTAAATTCCATACATTCTCTATAAAAATGTAAATGTGCACAGGCCATACACAAACAGTTTGTCTGGGCCCCCTGTGTTTGAACTTTGTCATAAAATGTCTGCATTTTTATTGCTCCGTTGTAAAGTTACCGCGCTTAAATTTTTGAGCCTCTTCGCCGTTGTAATTTTCCGTTTATTGTAAGTTCTCGACTGAGTGGTTTGGTTGTTTAAATACTTCGTTGTTGTTGTTGTTGTTGTTGTTGTTGTTGTTTTTTTTTTTTGGGGGGGGGGGGGTTGAGTCTTCAACTCGCTGGGATGCAATTTCTTACACTTCACTGCACGTCACTCTGCCCCCCCCCCCCACACACACACACACACCTCAACAACAAAGACAACAAACAAAGTTTATTTGAACTGTAAAATTACAAAGAAATGTTTAAACAATAGGTAAATTAAAAATACATACAGTTGCTGGTCACCCAAAATAACTGAAAAGCTAAACTAGTTCGGTGACCCACCTCACCCAACCTTATCCCACCATATCCTTCCTACCTTGCCCTGTCCTACTCAACCGTACCCTGACCTGCCCGCCCTGCTCTGACCCGCCCTCTCCTTTAGTCTGAAAGATAAACAGTACAGTAAACATAGGTAAAATCCGTTTTCAAAACTACTGGTTCTGCATGCACAGCGTAGCGAGTATTGCTACTCGTACCCCTCCGCCGCCCCCCTCCTCCACTTAGGCTGGGGATAACCCTTCTTTTGACAGAGAATGTTGTCAGGTTGCCGTGACATTTCGCCTGTTCCCAGTTATACTGCTGTGGAGAAAGGCAGTGTGAGTGAAGTGGCTTGCTCAAGAGCACAACACAACGACCCCGGCCAGGACTCGAACGTGGACACTATCATCATCCTTTTGATACCAGCGTGACGAGTAGGACCTCACAGGGATTGATTGCTAGACTTCACCACACTCGGGTAGGC
>NW_027557654.1:0-3565 GCF_052425735.1 Oculina patagonica
ACACTCTTTTATTTTAGAAGAATCTAGTTCATAAGAATATCGAGGCTGAAATTTACGAATTTTTAAGAATAAACCCGAGGCTGATATTTTTGAAAAGAATATAATTTTGAGATGAAAATTTGTAAATACTGAGGGGCAATACAATTAAATATGTTTTAATTTGAAACGAAATCAGGAATTTTCATTTCCGTCATTGTATCTCTGTGAGGAATGCTTTGTTTAATACCAAAACGGCCAAGTGTCGTCTGACGCGACATCTTGGTCTTGCTGGCTGCAACGAAAGGCAATGGTACATGTGCACAATATAACACGATACAGCCGCTCGACACCAAACACTTGTAATTGATCATGATTACCCAATACTTGCTAAAACAGAAATGTCAAACGGTATTAGCTAAGAATGTTCATAAGAATATTTTCAGCCTAAAATTGAAGGAAAATAATAATAATTAGCCTCGGTCGTAAAAACTGTATTCTTATAAAAAAGAGTGTATGGGGTTAAGGATCGTCAGGTACTTTGCACACAGAATTTTAACCGCAACATTTTGATAAAGATTCTGTGTAAAAACGTACAATATTTTACTGTACTGGCCTGTTTAAGCAACGATTTTGCACCAAAAATGGATTGTGCTTTTCTTTGATTAGCTCTGTCAGAATGCAACCGATATTCAAAATGAACAGTCCTGTAGAAAGGTCGATCCAAGCTCTGTCAGATTCTTATCACGAAATTTCACTGACGTGCATTTTGATGACGTCACAAGTGAATCAATGACTGCACCTCCAAATAGCTCCTGAATGCGCGTTTAGGAGTGAAAGGGTTAATTTTCCCTTATAATACCACTGCATTTTCAAACAGCATTCAGTAAGTCAATCAATCAGTCGGTCGGTCGGTCGGTCGTTCGGTCGGTCGGTCGTTCGTTCGGTCGGTCGGTCGGTCGGTCGGTCCGTCCGTCCGTCCGTCCGTCCTACAGGTAGGCAGGCTGTACGTCAATCATCCCCAATACGCTGGCTGGCGCGAAAGGCGGCAGCAAGGTTTCTCTATTTCAACCTGTCTTCCGATTTTTATTTAAACGTGGTGGCATAGGAGCTCTTCCTTTGCTGTCCTGCGCCATGTCATTTTTAATCTCCTTATTTTCCGTTTTCCTTCTTTCCTTGCAAATAGCGAGTAAACGAAAATAATGGCTGGTAATTTGTTCTAATTGATTTGTTAAAGGTACTTAATTTACGTCGGAACTCTGCGCGTCACCTCATACTCCAAACTCTCAGAACTAACATCAGAAAAGACTTACGTATAGCACTCAGTAAAAAGAACTCGCAATTTGAGCCAAGCTTAATTCTTTTGAAGCACGCCGGCATAAATGCACAAGTAATAAAGATTGCCATTCATTTGCCACCTGCCTAACAGGGCACTGCATCTGCCAGCTTAAAACCTCCGGAAATGGAAGGTATTGTAGAACAGGTAGGTATTTTTTTAGAAGAATATTTAAAGCATTCAGGAGAAAGCTTCCTGTGAGAAGATAAATTGCTACATTAATAGAGTAAACCATATCAGCTCTAGCTTGTTTATGCTGGACATTAAGCCAGCTGTGAATTGGAATGTGAAAATGGCCCAGGGGGGGGGGGGGGTACTTCCATATGTGGGCTATATAGGTATGTGCCGCGGGATAGGTATGGTTTTTGAGGTTCTCGATCCTTAAATAGGGCATTGTGTTGCGGTGTGATCCTTTGATAGGGAAGCTAAAACTAAACTAACCTTCAAGTATTAGTAAAGCGATTTTATAAAGATTTGTGTTTTGCCGTGCGCGGTTGGCCGTTATTTGGGTCATCACGTAACGCTTTCACTCCCCTTAAATAGGGTATCATCTTTTGGCTTTGGGCCTTAAAAAGGGTATCAATTTTCACTTTCTTTATCCTTAAATAGGGTCAAGTTTTAAGAACCTTCGCGGCACACCCCTATCCGAAATTTATGGGAGTACCCCCCGGGGAAAATGGGAGTTTTTCTGGAGGAAGAAAAATCGGTGAACCCGAAGAAAAACACTCGGAGCAAGGCGAGAACCAACAAAAAAGTTATTTAGTTTACCCAAATGGCGCACCGGGCCACATTGGTGGGAGGAATCGATCCCGGGCCACATTGGTGGGAGGTGAGCACATTCACCTCTGTGCTTTCTCTGCTCCCCCCCAAGATAGGTAAACTTCACATAACCTGCGTTTCGGGTTTTCAACTTTCTTCTCGGTGTTTAAAAGTTCAATGAAACACTGTCTCCCGTGTTTGATATATTATTTTATAAGTTTAGCACAGGAAGTAAATCTAAATAGATGCTCTTTGTTCTCAATGTAATACGGTAAAAACCCGCGAGTAAGAACCTATTGTTTTTTAGGTTAGACTAAGCAGGTTCTTACATAAAGGGTTATTAAGGCAAATTTAGGCTAATAAGGTTCTTTATAGGTTCTTAATTTTCTGAAGGCAAATTTGGGCTAATAAGGTTCTTTAATTTATAGGTTCTTAATTTCTGAAGAAAAAAAATTCAATGTTGTTATAGAGATTTTTGTGGTATTTGCCCCTTTTCTTGTAAAAAAAAAGCATACCACATAGTGTTTATGTCAAAATGAAGCACTATTCATATCATATTTTCCAAAAAGTAAACATTTTTAATCAATTTTAGAAATTAAGAACCTGTTTCCAAATTTTAGGCTAAATAGGTTCTAATAAAAATGGTATCTAATTTGCAAATTTTAGCCTAACAGGCTCTTAAATGTTTATAGGTTCTTACTCGCGGGTTTTTACTTTATTAGGTCGAACATATTGTTACCATGATCCGTGTGGATGGAACGCAGTGTGTGCAATTGACCCTATTTTACCAAACCACAAATGGTGTCAATGTAAAGTTGGAACTGATAAGAATGGAGATTGCGTAGGTAAGCCAAGACAACTACATAAATTACTTTTGGACATGTGAGTGTTTGCAATAAAATCGCGGGGGGGGGGGGGGGTACTTGACCAATGTTTAGGTATAGGGGTGCCGCTGGAGGTTTGAAACCCTGACCCTGTTTAGGACAATAAAACTTAAAATACCTACCCTGTGTAAGACAGCACGCCCTATTTTAAGACCCTATTTATAGGACAACATCGACAATCATTTACGCTTTATTGTGATTGCGTCCCGTACGCGATGTTCAACGCATTGAAACGCGAACACCGATCCCAGCAAATAAAATAATGCTTTTCACTGAAGCGAAAGCGAAAACAATGTAAATACTCGACGACAGTCTTGTAGCCATACCCTGTCTAGGACAGGTTCAGGCGCTGTTTAGGACAGAGAAGCTTGAAATTATATACTATAATTTATATAATTTATATACTATAAAATTATATACTATAATTATATATTCAGGGCCGGAGGAGTCAAAAACCATATCCTATCCAGCGGCACGTCCCCGTATAGGCCATATAGGGGAGTGTCCCCCCCCCCCCCGGGAATAGAATACAGCTTAACACCACATGACGAGAAAATCTTAGCTGTGGTAGTTCAGGTGCCCGTGGGGAGGGACACTCTGTATATTTTTG
>NW_027557655.1:0-3564 GCF_052425735.1 Oculina patagonica
AGCCTGTTCCAGGCATTCTGTTAGCTGGAGAACAGCAAGTGGTAAAAATAGGCTAGGGTTTGCTCCCTCACCCCAAGCCCCTCGCCTTTTTTCATTAGGCTGTTTCGGGTTTTCCGTTGCTTCCTAACAAACTGAATGCCTGACGAAAATCTTGAACTAGGGAACGTTTTCGAGATGCATCAACAAAGTACTCATGACTTACAAAGTTGGAACTCAAATTTTTTTATTGTATTTTCATGCTAGGTATGAATTTGACGTGAGCTTACTTGGAGAGGCGCATGGGTGGAATCAACAGCGAGGTAATTCCAATAAAACTATGTAATGTGCAATGTATTTCACTGATATTGAGCAGGCTATACATTTAGTACATCAGACTCGAGTTCCAGAGCTTGACTGCTGCTTTTGTGATGTTTTCTTGGGCAAAACACAAGTTACTCTGGTAAATGCTTTAAGAGGAAATCGACCAGGACTTCGAGTAGTTATTGGACAAAATTATATACCAAAACTATTTACACCTGATTGCAAGCTTTTGTGTTACTGCTTCAAATATCTTATCGAAAGAAATCTTTTCTAACAACACCAAACATCGAAAACAAATTTCGAAGTTCCACTGAATTCCCATGAATCGCTTAAAAGATGTGAGCTTTTGCCCATAGCTTGTGAACTTTGAATATCATTTTCTAAGACTCTGATAAGAAATTGTTGTACCAGAATTATTTCCACCTCATTGCAAACTTTTTTGTTACTGCTTCAAATATCCTATCAAAAGAAATCTTTTCTAACAACACCAACAACACCAAACATCGAAAACAAATTTCGAAGTTCCGCTGAATTCCACTGAATCGCTTAAGACGAATTTACAAAATGGCTGCACGTGAGATTTTGCCTATACCTTGTGAACTTTGGAATTTATTATCTCAGACTCTGATAAGAAATTGTTGTTAAAAGTCATCACGGATAGTTACTTTCATATCTTTACCTTTTATTAAGGGTAGGAAACAACGCAATAGGATTTAAATTATTCTGGTATCTGATTTTTGTCCAACTTTAATAAATATTACTCGACTTCCTAGTGGATTCCGTCTTAAACCCTATAGTATCAGTAGTTTGTGAGTGTGCTCGTCCCAGGGCAAGGATAGTCCTAAAAAAGTACTGTTTTTGGTGACTGACATAGTATTTAGACAACTGTTGTCTTTACTTGTGAAATTGAATTGTGTACATGTACATTAAAATGTAAAAACATAAATGACCAGGGATAAAAGAGTGAATTAAGTGATTTTTTTCTTGCAGCCAAAAGTGCTTTAGAAAAGCTTCAATCCCCAGTGATTATTGACAACACCAATACACAGGCGTGGGAGATGAAACCTTATGTGTCTATGGTAAGACGATTGAATAATAAAAAACTTTGCTGATTATATTACTCGACATTCAAAGAGTGTTTGTTTTATTGGTTGGCTGTAGTGTAAGGATTAGAAACTTTGTTGGTGCTCTTTGTATGTTTCAAATCCAAAACGAGAGTGTGAATCGATGAGAGTCGACGAACGAGAAAGTTGGACGAGAACTGTTTTTAAGATAAGCATCCAGTTGAAGGGACTGAGAGTACGGGAGAGTTGTATCATTTGTTTAGTATGTGGCGAAAACTCTCGTTCCCTTTGAAGAAAATCTCATTAGGTCAAACGAGATCAAGAGTTAAAACTCTCAACTCGTGTTTGATTCAGCCTTAAAGTTTACACGTTATACTTAATTTTTTTCTAGGCCTTAAAGTACGGCTACCAAATCAAATTTGTTGAACCAGACACCAGTTGGAAATGGAATGTTAAAGAACTGGCAAGGTGTGTTGAGCTCTCCTTTACTTAAGGTGTTCCTTACTGGAAGGTAACATCGGAACAAGCAACAAAATACACTATTTTCAGAGACATCAGCCATCTCAGTGCCTCTCTCCTCCGTCCTGGGGTAGAAATGGGTACTACCGAAATCACTAAACTGTTAGCACCCCGGAAAAAACACTCGATCGCATTTGAATTTTGGGCTTGCTCACGTGACCATTTGGAGCGGCCGGATTGGTCACGTGATATTTTCGCGGGTTTGTTTTTGCTTTCACTCCTGGCTGAGTACGAAGTGAAGGGATATTATGGAACAGGTTTGCACCAGTGTGGAAAGTTTTTCGCCTCTTCGGCAGAAGACTTCAATTTTTACGGATTCATAAGTAGGAGTGGTATCACCAAAACATTTCAGGATATTTAAGCTGCGATCAAATTCGTCTTCGTTATCTTTGACGATGAGAACTGCTACCTAAACTTCATAGAAGACGGCATCATGGGCGAAGTGTTCAGACCACAAGAGACAAACTACAAATTCTCGAGGACTGTGGTATTAAACCGTTTTTCGTGTGTTAAAAGTTCCATGTTTGGGTTGATCGAATTTTCTTTCAGATTATTCACACAGATAATACGATACGTTATTTTTGCTCAGACAACGTAACTATAAAAACTCTTGAAAACTGTGATTTTCAGCCGTTTGCATTAAGCTTAACATGTTTGTGTTAGTTGCACGTTTGTGTTTACATAAATCGATAACTTCTGTTTTGACATTGAAAGATTTGAGACCACGATTTCAACCAAACTCGGGATTTGTGTTTACAGAAATAGAGATGTGTTGAAAGCGAGTTACTAATTACAGAAATATGAGAACTGCAATTTTACAACCCACCAACTTTCAATATTTTTGTCTTTATTTGCAACATTACTGTACTTACTGAAATATTTGTTGTTTACCAATTAAAAGATGGTTTGCGTTAAATTATTATTTTCTCTTGATTATATATAATCTAATGTAATATGCTTCAGGTCTAACAGATTAATACCGCCGGTTTCTTGACTTAAATCGAGTCACGGGTTATTTCGTGACTGAGGAACGCTAAGCGATTTACAATCAGCCTTTACCAAAACAACAACAGATGAATAAAACTGAGTTAAAATATACCTGATACTCAACATTGTGGAGAAAATTGGCTTCATCTCCAGTGTATAAATTGGACATTCGATACTGGTTAGCAATACAGTGTTGATCAAATGAGAAACAACAAAGCCTATTCCATTCGCTCGATTAGTTGGCTGCTGCTTGTAAGTTATCGAAAGTCTACGTTTCATCAGCAGTTAAAGTAATCTAGTTCTAGGTCCTCCAGCCTTTTCGGTTGATCCCTAGCTGCAGTGAGGGAGATTTTTTCCGTTTGACAAAAGGTCTTCCATATGTTTGAAACGATAACACCGCACCGCTCACTTTGTACTTTTATCCTGTTGCTCTAAAACTTCCTGGGTCGAACTCTTTTGAAACATCTCCGCCTCCGCTCAAAATGTAGCGACCTCAAATCCTTTCCAATTGATTTCCCACTGTGGAAAGTTCACCCGTGAGCCTTCCTTTGAAAGCAAAGTTGTTCTGCCCGCGAAAAGAAACAGAATGTCACGTGACCAGGTCCCGCGCTCCAAATGGTCACGTGAGCAAGCTTAAAATTCAAATGCGATCGATCGTGTTTTCCGGGGTGCTAACAGTTTAGTGATTTCGGTA
>NW_027557656.1:0-3574 GCF_052425735.1 Oculina patagonica
GGCCTGCCATACGGAGGTTGAGCCCGCAATACGAGCGGCGGGCAAAACTGAGTTTTCCTACGTCATCGCTTCAAACATGAAGTGACACTTCACTGTCGACTAAATGAGGTATATGTCGATTTGCCATTGTTTTTCGCCACTCGATGGGGGCTCGAAAGCCGTGTATTTTTCCAAAGTTAATAAAAATAAAGCTCAACACGAACCTTTTTCCTGTCGCCTTGGAACTAGTCTCACTGATATTGAGTTTCATTTGATGATTCGCATCCCAAAACGTTAAAAAACTCACAGCGAAAAAGTTTGTTGGTTAGCGCGTCGTCGGCTGCCCGGAATCTTTTATTTTGCAATTGTCTTTTTTCAGCCGCTGCTCGTCCGCTAGAAATCACTAAAATGTCCATCCATGAAGATGTCGATCTAAAAATAAACGACTTCAAACGATGTACAAATTCTGCGTGAAAAAGCAGTTACAATAACTCTGTAGCAAGCAGGGCAACTGAAGAAAAAATGAAGTGAAAATACCGGTAAATACATTTTATTTTGAAATATAAAACTTCTACTGAAAGATCTACAACTTTCAATATGTGCTATAATTATAAAGTCAACTACTACGATTAGGCAGCCAATGTCAGGATCAGTCAAAACCAGTTGAATCCAGTTGTGAGAGGTCACTGGGGAAAAAAGTTGGCAAAGAAAACTGGCCCTTATCAGATTCTCCTAAGGTAAGAGAATGAATAGACCTTAAACAGTGGCTGTTTCCTTAATGTATCAGAACACCTTGATAAAAAATATTAATACCGTTTAAAAATAAAATTTATGGCGTACTATCAAGGGACCAGGGTCTGTGCAATAGCAAAGACAGTTTTTTGCTTTTTCAACTAAGATAAAATCCCGGGAATAAAATTCAGTGATCAGCATTGTTTTAACAGTGCTTATCAGTTACAACTCCAAAATATTGCACCTGTTTCTGATAAAGTAGCACTGAAGTGCTCATAATCTATTAACCAAGAAAACCACCAAATATTGGCACATTAATCTCAGAATCAATAATTGTTAACAGCTCTTCACATTAGGGTTTCTGAAGTCATATAAATAGCCACTATCAACTTACAGAACTACAAATTCTGAAATCATTAATTTAAGCTTTTTGCAACTGGATTACATCCTTTACAAGGACAATGGCAAGGCTATTCTTATTTTTTAAAAAAAATGGATCTACACAAGATGTTATCCATTTAAGATGAAAACTTTTTTGGTTTGTATTAGGGTCTTAACACGCCTGAAAATCTAATTCTATAAATAGAAACAAACAAAACAAACCCTGAAAGACAAAATTCAAATTATTATAGTCAACTCTTGTATTAAAATTGAAGTGATATTTATTTTATACTTAAATTTAACAGTCCCTTAATAAGGACTTCCTAGTATTTAATGAGAATGAATCTTTAGATTTATAGTCCTAAACAAAATTAAAAGCTCTTGCCAAATAAAATGAGACAAAACATAGAAGTTCACAGAAAAATTATTACAATCCTTAAATTGGAGAAGCCTGACTCTAGTTGAAATTCAACAATTGAAAAGTTGATTTAAAAAGTTTAATTTAGTAAATTTCACTCTAAAAGATTTATCACTTCCTAAAGTTAGAATTTCAATAATACATAAGCTTATAAGCTTAGTTAACATTCACAAAAACAAAACAGATTTTGTAATTCTGTAATAATTTAATACACTAAAGATACCACTTTACAAATCACACAAAACAAAGTTTCTACACTACAGTTTCTACCTGACAAGACCAGTCTACCCGAAATGCTACAACGGTTTGAAAGGCATCCAAATCTAGCGAAGGCCCTTAACCTTGAAAATCCAGACTTCAGCATGTCCTTTTATTATTTACTATCCATGACCTGAACTACAGCTGCGAAATGAACAATCTCCACAGTAGCACTCTACTCAAAGCTGGTTAGAGCGGTGTACATAACAGGGGATCAAACTTTTAAATGAGGTGGAGGAGAAAGGGAATAATGTTCGCTTCCTCGTTAAAATTTACTTGGTCTGGAGGAGATCCTCGATGTTGAGTCCAATCGACCATAGCCGTCGGAGTCTTCAAAAGCAGCATGAATCTCACCCAGCGATCGCCATTCCAGCAAGTCAGACACGAACAGCATCGCACACTAACTAAAATCAGTCGCTGCACTTCGTCGAGAAAGACTGTGAACTCAGTAAAATAAAAAAGGAACGACAACAGAAACCACCACTTCGACTAGCGAGCCATGTTGAACATTTTTCGCGCCTCACTTCGTGTAATTTCTCTGTGTTTTCCTCGTTCACCACAACCAATCAGAGAGCGTAAAACGTTAGTGACGTAGGAAAACTTAGTTTTTCCCCGCAACCGGCTTCTGATTGGCTAATTTAAATTTTTCTGGCGCGTACCGTATGGCAGGGGATCACGTTCGCGCCACATAGAGAGTGGTAGTCCTGTGGTTTTGAATTTATTTTGATTGGTTCTTCTGTGTTTGTAGTCGACCCGGAAGCTGGTACTGGAAAGCTTGGAGCAGGCGCCATCGCTGGAATCGTAATCGTCATTATCGTTGTTGTCCTGATTCTCATCGATTTCTTCTGCTGCTTCTTCAACAAGTGCGGTCTCATCTTCTGTTGTCACCGGGCCTTCTGCGGTGGCGGCGGAGGCAAAGGAGGCGAAGAAGGAGCTGGGGCTGCAGGAAAGGATGACTGTAAGTATCGACATAATCTCGTACCCAGATCTTTTCAACCCTGGAAGTGAGTAGACATCTGGGTGCGAGATTAAGTATCGACATAATCTCGTACCCAGATCTTTTCAACCCTGGAAGTGAGTAGACATCTGGGTACGAGATTAAGTATCGACAATTAATCTCGTACCTAGTTCGTCTCTCTAGTTGGGGAAAAACACCTGGCAGAATTGATTTTTAGCGCCAATCTTATTGGCTTATAACAGAGACAGCAAAGATACCTGCATGTGCGGCCTTTTTGCTATCGCAATTTCAAAATGTTTATGTTCCCGTATGAAGACCTCTGTAAATTTGACCTTGATCTAATTTAACTGCGAGAAATGTTATCTAAGCCAGCCAGTGTAATTGGATGTTTTCCTAACCAAATTCGTTTTGTAGCTTCAGCATAATTACCTATAAAAATCATTATCAATTTTCTCGCATTATTTTATGTCATGTTCCAAACACTTGGTCACGTGTTCAAAATAAATGCGCTCTCTAGCTCACAAGAACAACTCCCATTTTCATTCGCAAAAGGAAAATTAATTTTATATTAAGTTGTAGCATTTCTCATGGTGATTTATCTTTCTTTTTTATCTGTAGATATGGACGGAAAGGCCACGGAGATGGAGAAGTAAGTGTTATTTGTTCTTCTTTCTTATAAGGGATTTGATTTGATTAGCTAGATTTAAATTTCCCTTGTCAAACATCTAGCCAATCAAAACAGGTGTCCCCAGAGCCACTTGTTCCTCGTGCCCCAGGCTTTGCCGGCTATGAGGGACGAGCGGCTTTGGGGACGAGAATAGGTGTCACTGCTTACGGAACGCTAGAAT
>NW_027557657.1:0-3569 GCF_052425735.1 Oculina patagonica
GGGTACTTACATCCATTGTACTTCCATCCATGAGGTCTGACTGTAAAAGCAATTTAAAAAAAAACATCAACAGATGAAGAACTAACTGTTAATCTGCAACTGGGTCTGTGGTGTTAATTAAAAAGGACGATTTGTGAAATGTAGCTAAAGCCTGTTTTATACATGCACAAACAATGTTTGGGTAACTTGATTAATTTATTAATTGTTACCATAGATACAGTAGTTGAATGTATTTTTACCGAAATGAAATTAATAAATTCTTGACCAACAGTCAAAGTAATGAATTCAAGTGTTACCTTGTTACCAACAATGATGACAGGCTTCAACGTTTCTTCCTCTCCTGCCTGTCTTATAAGTGGTAACCAGAAGGAAGTTATCTGTTGAGAACAAAACGGTCAGTCTACTTAAACATCTTTGGTGAAAGTAAGTGATATGGAGAGAAAAAAGGAAAGATGATATACAGGTATGAACATGTACATCAACTTTAATTTTATTTCTCGTTTTACATTTATAGTCATGAATCTTAGCAGTTTTGTATCAAGAAGGCATATCGGTAATTATTATAACGACCTCACATTAACAAACAAACAATCAAATATTGTTACTTTGAAGGACAGCAATCTAGGTAACGGGGGAAAAGTTATTTACACTTGAGTGTAAAACGTAATTTGCATCTGCTTTGGTTTTGCATAACGATGTTTAGTGATTGGTTTAAAAACTTGCGACACTTTTAACCAAATCAGTAATAACAAAAACCAATCATGACTTGCTCACACTTGTTTTCTCATGTTTTGTGCTGGCTACATGTAGTTGTTTCGAGTTTTGATTGGTTCCCTACTTTTCCTGTGTCCCTTGTGATTGGCTAGGGTGATAACTGTGGTTATACGACACCCAGACAATTGAAAATCACTCTATTTCCATTGTTATAAGCACTTACTCTTTCAAGGGATTCTTCTGCTGTCACATCATACACAACACAAACTACATTTGCCTGTGGAATCAAATTTAGAAACTCAATATATTATAACTTGACTGTATATTATAAATGGCTGTGCATGTCTCTTACTTTTGATGATGAGGAAAAAATACAGTAGAAAACTGCATAAAAGAAGAAGTGGATAAGAACACTCACTGGCTAAAATTTGGTCCAAAAAATACCATATACACCTACAGGTACATAAGAACACATTTAGCCTGATAAATGAAAAAATTTTCTTATATGAAAAAGATTGACTGCCAGTTAGATTAGAATAACCTTCTAGGGTACAGTACTTAGTATTATTGCCTTGATTAGTTCCATCCATTTATTTATTAAAATGTTGTGCTTGCACATTGATTTCATCTGTTGGTAGTCTATGCAGTATTTAATTTTAAGAAACAATTTATAGAACACTGTAAGAACATTTTTAGACTGATTTCGCAGAAAACACCCGATATATAAGAATAAAATCAGCCTGAACCCCCAAAACATGACTTGTGACATTCATGTAAGTGGGTTTTTACTGTAGCTGCTATCACTTGTGATAACAAAAACCTGTCAATAAGGAGCTTTAAGTTTGACTTGACTACCATCCTCAACTTAAAGTGCATATGAAGCGAAATTTTTTGCACAATTTTATCCTTCAATATGTTATTAAAAACAACTGCAAAGTTTTAACTTTTAAAAAATAAAATTTGGTCCTGATTTCGGCGCTGTAAAAAGCCTTATTTTCTGTTTAAAAATGTCCAGAAGACTGGGGCGAGCTTATGCGCTTGTGACGTATTGTTGTGGACAGCTTGATCACGCTTTAGTCGCTAATAACAAGGTAACTAAGGAAATTTGTACAACTTAGACTATTTGGGGCACCAGCCACGTAATATCTTTCTCCTCTTCGCAGTTTACCTTAGTTTCCCTCTTTCCGCCATGTTGATTCCAAGAATCTTGTCCACAACAATACGTCATCAGCCCATTTTGACCGCGCGATTTGAAGGACAATTTTGAGGGCAAAATAGCGCAACTTTCAGGCCTTATAAAATTGCGAGTTTTTTCTTGATAAGGTTCAAACTTTGGGATAGTGTCTTAAACATACAGAACGTTCGAAATAAACAAAAGTTGATTTCGCTTCATATGCACTTTAAGCAGGCCTACCATTTTAACAGTGTTCTCCACAATTAGAAACATTACCTTCACAATCTCATCTATAAGCATATCTTCTGACTGCTCCAATGCTAGTGAGATAAAGATCAAATAAAAATACTGTACATGTATTTCGTTGTATTCTCTTGTAAAAATTGAAAAAAAAAAAATACAGAAAATATAAAACTAGACTTATAGGAATGTACAGTGGATATCTAGGACCACAGTAAGATTATAATGCTAACCAGAATAATCCACAATGTGCGTTGGGACCTTCTCTGGAGTCACATCAGCTGGAATTGTTATTTCTTCAGCCCTGGTAGGAACCTTGCAAAAATTATTGTAATATTAATTTGTCCTCAACTTCTCAAACTCATTCACAATTCATCAAGTTAAAACAATGAAACCAAGTCTGGGAGTCTGGATTTAGCTCACAGTTTCTGTATTAAAGATGTAAAACAACTGAGTACCCTATGATGGCATGACGACTTTAAGAGAACTTACTGTGAACCATCAAAATTGGACATTGTACAAGTCCTTCAGTGCAAATTTTCTAAAATCTGCAGTTGTTTTCTGAATTGCATCGTTCTCTAGGCAGAGCACTGTATTTCTTAATATAGTTTAGTCCCAAGCAACTATCTGGGGTCAGGGAGGTGCAGGAGTTATGCAGGAGGGGGACATAGGTGGGGCATTTAAACTAAGCTGAGATTTTCATAGGCGGCTCAAATTCACTGCGTGAATTGATTATTTATAAAGTGTAAGCGAACGTGATTTGATTTCTAGCGGTGTTGTGTTACAAAGATGCGATTTATAAGGGTGTATGGCAACTTAGCGACTTGGATTAAAAAGGTAGAAAATTAAATATTTTACGAATAAAGTCGACTTATCTTTTTTCCATGTTGTGTTCTTTGTCGTCTGCTCTGCTTCTCAGGTTGCTTTATGCGTTATGCGAGTTGCGCTGGCTGGTGGTGTTCGAACACCACCAGCCAGCGCAACTCGCCCAAAACGCTTTAAAACAACCTGAGACGCAGGAAGACAACAAAGAACACAACATGAAAACAAGGTAAGTCGATTTTATTCGTAAAATATTTAATTTTCTACCATTTGAATCAAAATCGCTAAGTTCCCATACACACCCTTATAAATCGCATCTTTGCAACACAACACCGCTCCAAGCCAAGAGTTACGTTCGCTTACACTTTATAAATAATCAATTCACGCAGTGAACTTGGGCCGCCTGTGAGATTTTCTGTTCATGGTCAAAAGAGTCACTAATTTCAATAAAATGTTGTAAGAAAGTCCACTAAAACAGTCAAAAGTCCATAATACGGGCAGATAATTGTTGTTAAATCCCTCTCCTGTGCCCTGCCTCCCCCTGCCTCAACTGATAGGTGCATTAATATTTAATAAAGGTGAACATTTATTCCAGGGTAACAAATATATCTTGAATCAC
>NW_027557658.1:0-3556 GCF_052425735.1 Oculina patagonica
TCAGGGGCGGATCCAGAGGGGGTGGATTGGGTGGCTAGCCACCAGAAAAATGAAAATAAACATATTAAAATAGAAAATAAGGACAATGTCCATCCACCTTTCATAATCAGGAGGCCGTTCAAAGTTAAGGACGGCCATGTTTCCAAAATAGGAGATTTTCAACAGCCCGTTTTACAAACTTCTGTCTTAATGTAACGAAACACGTGTGTTTTATTTTCAAAAATTCGATTCCTTTTAGCTTTCAAGAGTTGTTTTAGCCTGCTGGAATGATTTTCTTCTCCATTTACATCTTTTTTAGCGAGTTTTTTTTACCATTTTTTCGCATCGAAGCGATTTCACAAGCAAGCAAAGTCGCCAAAGTTGTCCCCAGGCCACTTTGCAAATGGCTAAAAATTTCCACGCACGTGGGTGAGCAACAACGCATATCTGTTCTTTCCTGTAAGTTCGTGGCCTGTCAACTTTAAATTTCTATCACTGTTCATTTCATACGAACTAGACTTTTTCTCCAAAATACAACTAAAAGCAAGTTGAGGAAAGAATATTTTGCCAAATTATCAAGGAAAAACAGTGGTTTAATAACTTAATTGACAGCTGTATAAAGCAGCTCAGAATCACGTCAAAGAGGCTTCAACTTTTCAAAATTTTCTGAAGGGGGGCATACCCCCAGACCCCTCTAGGGGGATGGAGCCTACGGCTTTATGAAATATGGGCCTCATACCCAAAATAATTTGCACTCCCACTTTAAAAAAAAAACTGCCTAAAAGCAACCCCTTCCCCCATAAAAACTGGGGCTTGAACAATATAGTAAACAAAAATATTGGTAAACAGACACCCCCCTTTGCAAAATCCTGGATCCGCCCCTGCGTTTGTTTGTTTTTTAATTCCTTTTGTTTTTTGTTATTTCCCCACGGAAAAATTCCAACTATAATTTCCCAGATTTCCCAGAAGCCCTTAACATTAATTATTGTTAAATTGTTTATAGTTATCAATTGATTGATAAGGCTTAATACCATGCTTATCGTGACACTATTAAAAAAATTACCTTACGCAAGATTATTTCCAGAATTTCCCAGAAACGCCAGCCAGCCTTGAGCCCCAGGGGGGGGGGTCTCCGGCTTGTAAATGACGGGGATGATCGAATGGAGGCAAAACTCAGGACCCAAAAAATCCCTAAGTCTTCCGACATTACTTAAAAAAATCCCTGGACCAAAAATAACCCCCCAAAAATGTGGTGAACGTGCCTTGTATTAATGTTATTGACGAACGTAAATACCAAAAAAATTCCGATATCAGTTAAAAGAACAAAGAAGCATCCGCTTGGACTAGTTTTAGTTCAGGACTGTGGATTTGAAAACGCGCGAGAACTTCCACGCAACGCGCGTTCACATCCACGGAAGTACTGGGTACCATGTCTAAAAATAGTTTAGAGTGATTACCTTTGGAATCCTATATGCATGTGGGGGAGTCACTCTTTTACCTTCATCTTCTCTTGGAGAAATTTGGCACCGTAGCGCCAAAAAAAAACAACAATTTAACGGTTAAAAAAACGTGTTTTTGTAGTAATTTCAGCATATTAAGGGTTAATGTAGATTCTATCATTGATAAGATTCGTTTTCACTTAAAATCATTGTAGATTTTACTTCTAAATTGGTCGGAAAATTAAAACAATGCAGTAAAACAGAAGCCCATGACTGAGTTAAAATATCCGTTTTGTGAGAGTTAAGAAACACGTTCATCTGGGACATCACAAATTTTAAAAAGATCCCCTTAAAGGGACTGTGTCACCGCTAAGTTAATGTTATTTTATTAAATTTTGCCAAACATTCGCTACGAAACTAAATGTTTGCAAAGAAATCAATTCTATGATTCTAAATGACAAAACTATAGCTTCATTGCAGCCAAATGTATTTCCCGGACGTTATAATTTAAAGTTACAAGCAGTCAAGATTAACTTTGACTGTTCCGTCGGACCATTTTTCAAAAAACCCATATCGCAATCCGTTTCAATCTTCGTCACCTTTGGCCATCCGTACCTTCTTTTGCATTTGGTGTGTTATTGAAATATTCCTCTCCACTGTTTTAAGAGGTTATTTTATATATTTAAACGAATTTTGATGGTCATTTCATATGCCTAAGGGCCGAATCGCACTCAGCGGACAAATTTTGTAACAATTGGTATACTCATCATTAACGTGTCACTTGTTACAGAAAACAAGTGCGAGTGCGTTTTTTGAGACTCAGAACTTCTCCAACATTTCAGGAAAACAAAGAAGCAGTTGTCTTATGATTGGTCCGCGTTGCACGCGCGATAGATGTTGTCAAACAATTGCAAAAACAAGTGCGAACGACTTGTTGGACAAGGGCAAATTTTGTCAAAATGGACAAATCATCAAAGGGGCCGAAGTCCTGCGCCAAGGCAGGACAACTCATGACAAAAGTCGCATTCCCATGCCCCTCGTAATGCCAGATAACAATATGTTGTTGATTGGCTATTGTGTTTGGTCCAAATTGCACCGAAAAACAACACGCACTCAAAAGTTGTTGGGATAGTATGCACCGTGATGTGGCTCTCACTATCATAATCCAGCCGCAAAATCTTTTCGCGAGAGGCAAAGCATATTATTAAGTGAAGTGTTTCAGCCAAATGTAAGAATGAGAAAAGAAAAAGTTATCTTGAGACGACTCATTATCACTGCATGAGAACACGCGTACTTTAAATGCGAATTGTTTTAGATTTTTTTACCGCGTTGTACTGCATATTTGATGTTTGCCCAAGACGACCGTGCTGAGAAATGTACAGGGATGGCAGAAGCACTTGCAGAGCTATTGTACTAATAATTACACCTTTTGTTTTCTTCAAAATGTCTCTGACTTGTCGCGACAATTTTGTTTTTTTAAAAAATGTTATGACATTTAAAACTTGTCCGCTAGTGCGATTCGGCCCTAAGTTTGGCTCAAATCCGTGACACGGTCCCTTTAACAAAGCACTGAATTGATACTTAATTTGGCATACCTTAAGGTCACTATTGTTAGCGGCTACTAATTTTAGCGATTTTAGCGAGTTAGGCGAAAATCGCTAAATTAAGTACTCGCTAAAATTTGTATCGGTCAACTTTTAATACTTGTTAAATTCGGGTACCTCTCTTCTCATCTCAAAGAAAAACAAAATTTATAATTTTTAAAATAGAGTGCGGTAACTTTGTTCTTTTCTGCCATGCAAATGTTCGTTCTGAATTTCCGCTTCAACTTTGTTCTTTTTACTGAACATTGATTTCCATTTTAGCTATATGTTTATTAAAAAACCGGTTAACACGATGTCACTATTTTTTTAACAAAATAAGGAAAATCGCTAAAGTAAATAGTCGCTAAATCTTGCTCAGGAAAAATCGCTAAAACTAGTAGCCGCTAAAAATAGTAACCCTTCAGGTATATATAGGAATCTATAGGATATGTGAAAATGATAGATTTTTTAAGATTATAAACAGTTTAGATTTTAGAATTTTAATGACATCTAACGTCAACTTAAAATACAGCATCATTAAAGAGAGGTGCTACG
>NW_027557659.1:0-3550 GCF_052425735.1 Oculina patagonica
GTTTCCATTTTCTTCCGATTCCGCTTATGACTCTGTAGCTAATGATCAAGAGAAAACTAGATTGTCGGAGTCGCAAGCACATGCAGAAGAACAAACCAATCACAGTGCTAGTTCCAAGCCCTCCAAATACTTCCTATCTACTTCCTATCTGCTTTTCGCTAGATCATCAGCGACGAAGTCACAAGCGGAGTTGCAAACACCGTCGGTTTGACTTTCACTAGATCGCAACGCTCTGAGCTTCTGATTGTGGTTCCGACTCTAGTCTATCGCTAATGAAAACCGACCTTAAGGTGGGGGTACACCTGACGGCCGTTTAATGCAGATATCTCATTCACGTTTTGAGCAATTCAAAAACTCTCTGCATATTACACGAATCTGTGTTTTGCCGTGTTTTGTAATTTTTTGGGTTAATTTGGGGACGTTTGGGAGGAGAGTTTTCCCCAAAAGATTAGTAAAATTTAGAGAAATAAGTAATATTGAAGATTTAATGTGATTTTAAAATTAAAATTTGGAGTTAAAAATTAGTAGATGGCAGACGTATTGAACTCAGGAATTTTTCCAGTGATATTTATTAGCTCAATGTCTATATATAAACTTGAAAACGTCGATCGGCCCGACGTTTTCAAGTTTTAGGACCTTTCGTAACCACACCACTGTTTAACAATTTTTATGACAAGCTTTTGTGTTACTGCTTCCAATATCTTATCAAAAGAAATCCTTTCTAACAACATCAAACATTGAAAACCAATTTCGAAGTTTCACTGAATTTGCCTATAACTTGTGAACTTTGAATTTCATTTTCTCAGACTCTGATAAGAATATTGTTGTACCCAAAATTATTTACACCATATTGAATTTCACTGAATCGCTTAAAGACGATTTTACAAAATCGTTACACGTGAGTTTCGCCTGTAGCTTGTGAACTTTGAAATTTATTTTCTCAGACTCTAATAAGAAACTGTTGTTGGTGTTATCACGGATAATTCCTTGCATTTTTACCTTTTATTTTGGGTAGAAAATAACGCCACAGGTGCATGATTTAAATTATTCTGGTACTCGATTTTTGTCCAACTTAAATAAATATTACTCGACTTCCTGGTGGAGTCCATCTCTATAAATTATCGTAAGACATGCACTAGCACATTTAATTGACAAGTTCAGGACAAAACGTGAGCACTCAAGTCTCGCTGCTAAAAGGTTTTTTCGGAGCACGACAGCAAGATCACATGACATGTTTTGTATTTTATGACTTTACACTTATCTGTTTATTTCATAAGTTTTCTTGCGTAAACTGACTGACATGTAAGCTATTTAACAAATTGAAACCTGTCTGCAGAAAAAGCTTGTTAAATTTGGCTGTGACGCTATAAACAAAAAAAAACTTTAGGCAGGAAATTTGTCACGCAAAACTTGTCAAAAATAAAAAAAACTTAGTCCTTTCTGTTTGCGAAATTTCAATTGAAGGAAACCTGAAAGTAAACGTTGTGTAACGACGAAAAATACTAGTACTACACCAAAATGTGGCAAGAGTGGCGAAAAGTTGGTAAAATAGACTCACATCACGAATGACGCACTTAAGCTTGAAAATTTTAGCTGGCTTTATTTTCAAGATTCGGTCAGGACTCAAGAATGCCCATTCATGAAATAGCTCGAAATAGCTCGAGGGTCTCTAGGTCTTTTATTTGCGTAATCAAGTGCTCAAAGAAGCGATATACTGGTAAATTGTTTTTCATATATACGTGAGTCATTGCATGTCTCACAAATGTATATAAACAAGGTACTCAATTTAGAAAATGACATTGAAATGACGAGAGCCTCAAAAATACAGTTGAGGTAACTAAGATAGAAATGTACCCTGGAGTTAACCAAAGAAAGAAACAACGATGGTGTTAAGATTGAGAGAGACGAAGACGAACAAAGAAACGAGACTTTACTCAGAAACCATAGGCGGCAGAGCAGGGGGGGCAGGGTGGCTGTAAGCCCCCCCCCGCCAAAAAATGGGGGGTTCAACCACCCCCCCCCCCCCTCCACATTTCAGTACCGCTAGTGCAGCATTGAATTGGTTTGTCAAGACACAAATCGTTTTATCAGGGTCATGCTTGGCGGGATAATATGGTGTAGAACATTCAACGAAACTCTTTTTACCAAAACGCTACCAGGCTAGGATAGGGCTTTCCACAAGTTGCTCGAGATTTCCCAAAAAGTTGCTCGTAATTTCTCAAAAAGTTGCTCAAAAGTTGCTCCAAAAGTCCAAAAAAAGTTGCTTCTGATAATAAAAGTTGCTCGAAAGTTGCTCCAAAAAATCCAAAACGCTGCTTCTAATCAAGAGAATTTCTCTAAATATATGCTAATTTCCCTTTGAGGGTAAGATTTTTAAGCAGGGTTATGCAATTTTACAGCAAGAAGTATCTAAATAACATATTTAGGGGAACATTTGTTAAATATAACAAGGATTTCTTCAACTGAGAAAAATCGTGAAGATATCAATGACGTCATGTTTGCTGACGAGTTTTGTAGTGTTTTAATGCAGAATGAGCCGAAAGTTGAAACGTCTTCAGATGTTCCTCGAAAATCTTCGGCAAACTTCGTAAATCTTCGGAAAAGTTCGTATTGGCTTTGAACAACACTCGGATAATCTTCGGAGATCTTCGGTCTGGAAATTGCTCAAAATGCAACAAGTTGCTCGAGAGGGAAAAAGTTGCTCGAAGGGGAAAAAGTTGCTCGAAACATGAAAAGTTGCCAAAAAGTTGCCGAGCAACTTGTGGGAAAGCCTTAGGCTAGGAGAGGTCCGCAATCTGTTAAGATTGTATTTGACAGACATCGGCGACTTCAGAGCGTACATTTTCTGCCCTCCGACGTCCAAAGGACCCTAATTAAGAGCAACCCAAAAGCACCATGAAGCAGGATCGTCTGAACTGCCTAGTTTTGCATTGCCACAAATCGATTGCAGACACACCAGACACTGTTAAAGACAAATAGGCCATTTTACAGTTAATTGCTCTGTGACCTGGCCTTTGAATGGAAGTGAGGCTGAAGGTGACCTTGTTTTGATACAGACCTCACTGCTTTTGTTTTGTTAATCGTGTTGTTCTGATGCTAACTAGTTTGTATTTACATAATAATGCAGAGAGGTTTGTGTCAATGCAAGGTCACCTCCAGCCTCACTACCGTTCAAAGGCCAGGTCACTTGGCAGCCAACTGTAAAATGGACTATTGGGAAATTTGTGTAGGAGCCGAGGATGCGTCCCCCGGGGTATGTGCTTGGCTTGGAGTACGATCCCCCGCCCACCCCACGTTTCAAAACGCTCCGACCGCCTCTGCAATCGTTTAGACACAAATTTGGTTAAAAACTTGACCTGTTCCTCATTTCATATGACGTGGCTTCTTTATTTAACAACACATTGTTTAAAATTGGTTACATTGGGCAGACAATGGGGGTAGGGAAGGAAGAGAAAATCCTTCCTCTTCCTTCGGTCACCCCTCTCCACTCCCCTCTCGTACCCTCCCCCTCATTACCCTCCCTCGTTCTGAATATAAATTCTTTTGACAA
>NW_027557660.1:0-3545 GCF_052425735.1 Oculina patagonica
AAATTATTCCTTTCATGCGAGTGCTTACTTTAATAGAATAATATGTGATAGCAAAAATATTAATAAATATTATAAGCACTCGCCCATAAGAGATGACATAACTTGTGTTTCCAAAGAACTTAGAATGTAAAATCCACTTAAAAACACAATACAAATATAATAACAAATATAATAATAGTGGATTTTACTAAGAAATGGAGAGATACACAATAAAACTATAATTTACATAGCTTTTTAGGAGGATCTTGCCGACATAACTGATATAGAAAATAATAAGAGATTTTACAGATAAATGAATAGAGAGAAGATAATAAGCCATAAGAATGAAAGTAGATTGTTAACTCCAGACCTCGCATGCATAAGAAAAGTAAATAATAAGAATAATAAAGTTATAATCTTACCAGCCGTTTCTAGAGAATAAAGGAAATTTTATTATCTTATTGGCATTCTGGGGCACCGTTACTAGCGAGAATATAATATTATTTTATGTTCATGTGCCCCAGAATAATAATATGTGACAAGAATCCTAAAGGTAACAAAGAATCCTGTAAATCGAGGGAGATGTCGTAAGTTGTCTTTATGATAGTGTGTTGTGGGTGAAAATACCAATAATATAAATAATAATTAAGTTTTAATGTGTTTCACCCACAACCATAATAAGTATTTAATATTTTCCTGTATCTTTTAATTGGTTTTATGTATTATCTGGTGGTTTATTCTTGCGAGAGCGGGCCAATCACATAACAACTTATATTTTAATAATATTTCCTTATGCCGCTCTCGCCTTAATATCAGATAATTATTTCCTTATCCTCCATTCCTAGTCTGTTGGTCTATAATCCGCTTACAATCAACCTTTCGTTACCCGGATGTTGTGGACAGGATATTAATGGTCTTGACCCGGAGGTGAGGATGATAAGAACCTACATAATAAGAATGAAAACTATAGAAACTTATTAATAATGTGAGGATACCCTAGGCCTAATAAGATCTGACCAAAAGATACAGGAAAAGAAGATTAAAAATATAAATATATTATTCTTATTATGTCGGCCAAGGATGAAGTGACCTTAAGCATATAAAAAACAAAGAATTTTACAGTGGATCCTTGGCCGAGAAGATAATAATAATTAATATTTTATGAGAAGATAAGAAGCGAGAATACGATAGGAAAAATAAATTACAAATATAATATTATATTAATTCTCGCTTCTTAACCCACAAGATAATAATTGAAAGATATAGAAGAATGAAGTTATGACCAATAGAAAGCCCTTAAGATACTGATGGGCCCCGTCACACCTACATGAAATGACTTAAAATATTAATATTATTGGTGTGACGGGGAAGAAGAGAGGAAAGAAGCATATTAAAATACTATTATTATATTGTGGGTTAATATTTTATGACTTACTTTATCCAGATCATGAAGGCACAACAGACGAGATACGAAAGGAGAATGAAGAGAATATTATGGTTGTGGGTGGAGAGCCTAATGAAAGACAAAGAATTATAAAAATATACTGTAATTTTCTATTCTTATAATATTGGCTCTCCACCCCTGACATGACTGTTACGAGAAGAATCCTGTAAGTGGAAGCCAAGACCAATAGATAGAAAATGAGAGATACAGATAATAAAGTTACTATAGAAAAATACAATATTAATATTATTCTTTATTATGTAGTCCATTAACCCCTCAATCAAAGGATGAAGAACCCACACGATGGAACTGACGTAACTAAACGGTTAATGGACTACTGTAAATAATAAAAGCTTATATAAATTCAATAGTATTTTTAATGGATTTTAATAGACCAATAGTATCCTCAACACGCGGTGGCCATGAAGAACCTGAAGAAAGAATGATACAAAATATAAATAATATTAACTTATTAACTGCCACCGCTAGGGACAATAAGAACTAGAATATAAAATATGACAGTGTACCAGATAATAAAGGCATGAAATCAAGGTTCTAATGCTACATCCAAGAGCTGGAACTGGCCTACAAAGTTATTATTCTGGGATCTTCTCCATATCTTGGGCTTATGTTATCCTTTCCTAGCAAGTAAAATCCACATATAAAAACTGAAATCTTATTATTGTATCTGGAATCACTTTCTAAATCTAGGATCATATCATCCGTGTCGTCTCTTGGAATCTTGGGACCTTCACACCACTCCACTTCTGTTTACCTTTATTATCTAGTCAACTTACGGTCTAATGGTCTTATCCCCAACAAACTAACCAAAAAGATAATAAAATATATGGTTTGTTGGGGATTATTCTATTAATATTATATTATTGGGGGAATGCTCACAAAAGATTTCATAAAAGCATTCCCCCGGCCAATAACACCCATAAAATATAGAAATTTATTGATTTTATGTGGGTTATTGGGCCAAGAGATGACACAAATGATACAAATAATAAAGCTTCTGTTGGCGAACGCGTTAACGCGAGGACCGAAAGGAAGAATGAAAATATTATAATCTTATTATTTTATCCCACAACATAAACAATAAAATATAAATATTTTAATTGGTTTATTAGTGGGCAAGAGACGACCAAATGAAAGAAATGGAAAGGATATTGTTGGTCATATAAAATGCTACTATAAAATACAAATAAAAGATGAAAATAATGTAGCATTTTATCCGCCTAAAGTGACGAGATAATAGATAACACTTTAGAAACAGAAAATGAATTATAAAATACAAGTAAAATATTATTCTTAAGTTATTTGTATTATTCACTTCATTCGCAAGACGCGGTGTGCTAGAATCCCTTAATGAAAATAATATTATAATAATAGCGTCTTGCGACCCCAATGAAGAAGATAATAAAACTATAGAAAAGATATGATATGATTATAATGTGTATCTCAGATATTTTCATTCTTATTATGTGTTATCAGATCTTATGGCTTATATTAAAGAATTATTAACTTTATTAACTGGTATTTTGGAGTCATATTATTAATATATTATTATCTTATTTTATCGTCCCACAAGGTTCTCCACAATGCCAGTAAGAAATTATTAGTATATTATTAGTTACCTCCATTCACGAGAACCTTGTCCACCAAATGAATGAATATAAGATGAGAAAATAAGAGTAACACAAATAATATATTAATATTTTCAGTATTCTTTAGTATCTGAGGAGCTTTCAATTATCTGTTGGTCCAAAATACTCTTCATTTTCTATCATTTAAGGTTTTCTGTAGCTTTTGTAACCTTCATTTCAGTTACCTTTGAAGTGAGGAAGAAACCACATAAGAATACAATATTTTAATAGTATTTTTACTTAATATCCATTATTTTCCATATCAACTTCCTTGGAAATGCCTTAATTAATAGATTGACGATATGATTGTTGGATTCTTTGATTGTATTCTGGGATGTCCTACATTATACCTTTCATTTTCCTGTCGACATCCGGCTATTCATTTGCTATCTTAAAATCATAGTATTATTCTGTAAAATCCTTGTCAATTAACCTTTCCTCACATTATGGACGCGGTTTTATTGTTATCTTCT
>NW_027557661.1:0-3534 GCF_052425735.1 Oculina patagonica
GAAAATTAATTATTAATGAGTGTCTTTTTATCTGATAAAGACACGGCTAAATTTTATGTCCAATTTCCTTGGCCAAAATAATCAAAAATCTAAATATCAGCGCAAGACTGAAAAGATCTACATCAGAGGTTTTAGAAGCCGTTCAATAAACTCGCAGTTCGTGGTTTATCAAGTCTAAAACACTCGGCTGCGCCTCGTGTTTTAAACTCGATAAAGCACTCCTGCTCGTTTATTAAACGTTACATATTGACTATTGGAGTTCGACACCCCGAATATTCCTTCATAATTTAGTCTGGGCCTAAAAAAATTAAAGTTACCAACTTACCGAAATGCTGTAGTGATGAAATGCTGAACTCTGCTGAAAGCTTCCAGAAGAACTATATTTGTCTGGAAAAAGCAGTTCACACAGCACTTTTCCATCATGTCTTGAGTTCACTCCAGTGTTGATTGAGAAACATTGTCGATTTTTCACACACTTTAACAAACAGTGTTTTCTAGTTTCAACATAAGCTGTCTCGATCCTTTTGCCATCTAGGAAGTGAAATAAATTATCTTGGAAGATTGCATACTGAAATCTTTTAGTTGTACCTCTTTGAAAAGTTCTTTCCTCCGAGAGAACGACGATATATGAAATACAGAATATGACAGTAGATGTGAACTTTGATTTGCAAAAGCTCATCTTCAGTGTAATCGCTTAAAAGCAAAAGTTATAACTCAACTCATTGATCGGAAATGCGGATACTATCTACAATCAGTAATTGTAAAGCAAGCGACTGAAAAAGGGATGCATATATTTCGCTTACGTCATTGTGGGTGGTTTGTTAATGTAAATTCATATAACGAAAAATTACTGAATCTTCTAGATTTTTCCCAGTCCCAAAAGTTTGAAATAGAAACTGGTTAAATATACCGGCTGTTGACAATAATTTCGAGGTAGGACTTCGCAGATGAAACTCACTGGTACAAAATCAGTAAATAAAGCTTGACCTTATTGA
Source organism: Oculina patagonica (assembly GCF_052425735.1). Taxonomy (NCBI): domain Eukaryota; kingdom Metazoa; phylum Cnidaria; class Anthozoa; order Scleractinia; family Oculinidae; genus Oculina; species Oculina patagonica. Next base: position 996 of record NW_027557661.1, read on the forward strand.
TGCGATTTTCATTAAAATTTCAACTTCATTCAGTTTTTATAAGAAAAAATAAACTGTTTACATCGAACTACTGAGAGGACAATTTTAAAAAAGTATAAACATTAGTTTTAGTTATCTGTAACAGATGGCTTTTTAATACACTAGTCGCAGCGGAAAACATAACAAATCGAAAGATCTAGAAGTCCTAGTAGCTGTGTAGTCACTCGATCGCTATTGTGTTAGAGACAAAAGGACTTAAAAACACAGTAATGAATAAAGGTCGGTACACACTAGGCGACAAGTCGCAACGACAGGTCTCTGGGACAAGTTGCTCCGTGTGAAGTGCTTCAAAACAAGTCGCTGCGACAAGGCGCTTTTTCGGTGAACACGCAGCGAATTTGGAAGAGGGAGAATGTGAACTAGTTTTCCAATTCAATACATGACGCTCTCTCATTGGTTATTTTTTTTTGTCGCAGCGACTTGTCGCAAGAAGGTGCCACAAGCTGCGACAACGTTGCTGTCGCTTATTTTGTCGTTGCGATTGATCGCAGCGACAAAGATTGTCCCAAAAATGCACCATATTACACGAGGCAACATGTTGCAGCGACTTGTCGCCGCCTAGTATGTCCCGACCTTAAGTCTCACTGAAACATAAGCTAAATAGAATCAGGCTCAATTTCCGCCGCTCTCTCGAGTCCGATTTTTTTTTCCTTCCCGAGAAGAGTCTTTTTGTAGAGGAACGCGGGCTTATTTTCTGAGCAGCGGCTGCATGTTAATCTTGCCTAAATAGAATGGGATAAAGACGATAAAGATATAATTAACCACAAATAGCTTCAAATGAAAACGTCAAACCGGCATATTTTAATGCTGTCAAACATTTTGATCTATTTTTTAATGATTTTATCTGCATTTTTTTTTTATTGAAAGACACAAACAAGTTACATTAGATTACATTACAGTGAGGAGCACTACTTACAACCATTACTTGCGTGACTTAACCCTCGGACGTAATGATGATGATGATAATGTATTTATCAGAGACACTACAAGCAAATTCATACCCCACCATCGTACTGGGAAGGGGGAGGGGCGGATGGAACCCCCTTCCCAGAGTTTTCGTTCTATTAAGGCACAGCGAAATTATTTTGGACTGCGTAGAAAGCCCGTCGCTTATAGACTCTTACCGAAAGTGCTAGCACTTTTTTTGGCATTATTTGGCTTCGCGAGCATTTTTTTTACATTTTATCCCAAAAAGCACTGCTAGTATTATTTTGGATTTTCGACTGACTATTTGTCTAATTTTGTGTTAAAAAGCACAATCTGACTTTATTTATGGCGTCCAAAAATGCATCAGCCCTCATTTTAGTCAAAGGAGCAGTGGAGGCCTGGGGAATAGGTTTGATACGTCAGTGGTTGCCTTCTTGAAACCCAGTCCATCACACTCGTTCCAAGATGACGTCATCCACGTTGTCATCGAGGAACAATGGAAGTCAGCCAGCCAAGCCAGAGATAGCTCAAGAGCGTACTCTGACATCAAACATTGATCGTTACATTTTATTGTTGAAAAATGTAACTGAAAATCTGAAAAATGTAACTGAAATGTAAATGTAACTGAAATCTTTGTTTAAAAAAATCGGGAAAAAGTGAGCATTTTTATGTTACCCACGAGCACTTTTTCAAAAAATTAGCATTATTTTAGCACTTTTTTGGCAAAAAACGAGCACTTCTTTTTAGCATTTAATGCTTTTTTACGAGCACTTTCGGTAAGAGCCTAGTCGCTTACTCTACAAGAAGACATTAGTTTGTTGGCTTTGACGTCATTTGAGGTCACGTGACGTCATTAGAGCCGCCATCTTGGATCCGCCATCTTGGATTTCAGATTTTTCTTAAAAAGTCACAAAATAACGGAAATTGATGCAAAATCAAGCCTAATGGAATGTACAAATTAACATATCGTTGGATTTTGTTTCAAAAAACTCGGAAAAATAAAGAAAAATATTAAAAATGACGATTTTTTTTATCATGGGCACATGGTTGACATATCAAAATTTCCGCTGAATGAACAGCTACTGAAAGTTTCAGCATTGTAGAGTAAATCCTCCTTTCAAAATTTTGGAAAAACCTCACGGAGGGGTGGCATCCACCCCCCCTTTCAGCATTGTAGAGTAAATCCTCCTTTCAAAACTTTGGAAAAACCTTACGGAGGGGTGGCATCCACCCACTCTCCCCCTCCCCCCCCCCCTTCTTGTACGTCCGAGGGTTAACTACATCACTTACATTACAATGCTTACACAAGGACGCTACTTACAATAAAGCTCTTTAATTACTCTACTTACAATACTCTGCTCTGACATCTAGATTAATTACACTTGGTGCCAAAAGTTACATTTTTCTTCACGAAAAAAAATTACGATAACGATAACAAAATTGAACTTACATCTAAGATTGAATATACTTGTCCAGAAAAAAAGAAGGAGCTAAGATATTTACAGAATTTTACCCCATAAAGACAAATTTAAAATAGTTGCAGTAATTTGTTGTTGGGACCTTACTTACAAGG
>NW_027557662.1:0-3537 GCF_052425735.1 Oculina patagonica
AACCAGTGCACTATCTTGAGCTTGAGTAAAACATGAACAAAAGATTAACTACCCAGAGTGTATCAGGCTAAGTAAACGAAAGTTGTGCTATTTGAAAGTCGAATTTCTTTCACTTAGCATTTACTTTAAGAAAAAAAAAGTCAAATGCGGCGCGGGATAGAGCGATTTTCCATTGCGTGTAGCAAAACCAAAACCAAAGTGTCTCACTCTGGCCAATCACAAAGGACACAAACAATCCAGTGATCCAATCAAAACTCAAAGCAAATACATGTAGCCTGCGCGAAGCGCGGGAAAACGTGTGCTAGTGAGTCACGATTGGTTTGGGTTTTACTTCTGATTGGTTGAAAAAGTGGTACAACTTTTTTTCGACACTCAAGTGAAAATCGTTCTCTACGAGATCAAACTTTGCTTCAAGGCGGATTCACTGAGAGGTAAAATTAGGGTAGAAAACATGTTTAATACCGTTTTCTCTTTTCACTCTTCCTTCCTGACCTCTGTGGAATAGAGTAGCAACATATTTAGATCATTTTCTTGTGGATTTGGCTTGTATGACAATTTAAAGAGGTTGTTTTAATAAAATGAACTTAAATTCCAGGCAGCTTCACGTACCCTAACTCTTACACCCTCCCCTCCCTCTCTTCCCCACACCGGCAACAAGAGTAAATATGATTTGCCTCAGTCATTGGCAATAAATGCAAGAATACGCGAATTTAAGCTTCACAACAGACATCAGATATAATTTGAACAAAAATATTAACCCCGAATATGCACCACCTTTAACGGCAGAAACACTGATACCTTTCGCTTCTTTCTTCTTGCTGGTTTGTGGTTGGTATGTTCACTGTCACCGTGTCTCGAGTTTCTACCAGAACTGTAACTTTCCTCACTCAACAGAGAATCCACTTCGGATGACTCATCTTCTGATAAAGAACTGCCAAGAAAATGACAAAAGTGTGAGCGACACACGGTTCCCATTTTTTAACGGTCGATGCCATTTTAGCGACACTGAGTCTTTTTTACTATCACTGCAAATGTATTTCTACCAATGGAAACTTTGGCATTCTTAAACGTTCCTCCCTCGCTACTGTAACACCACGTTGATTTGCCAACTCCCCCCTCCCCCCCCCCCAAAAAAAAAAAAAATAAATTTAATTATCTAAGGTGCTCTTCTTACAATGTAATTGTCACATCTATAATAGCTGGCTCCTTATTTCGATCAACTTTTATCTTACGATCAGAGCACAATTTCAACCTAGTTCAGGCCTAAACTAGAGCAGAAATGAAATCGACCATTATGAAAGACTTGGCTACCAAGTCGACCGCTTTCGAGAGAGAAATCAGCGTGAGCGACACTTCTATTTATACTCTCATTACAAGAATTCTTTGTGACTGTTTTTGAGTTCAACAAAGGTTTTTACCTCTCGCCGCTATTTCCTGAGGCACTCGCAGAGGAACTGCTGTCTGCGCCTAGATTCTGATAAATAACACTGTCATCTTCCTCAAGGTCGGACACGTTGGATTCGTAGCCTTCCTTGGCTTTCTCCACCACCTCTGTAATTACAACGCAAAAGATAAGAAGGTTTCATGTTGTTTTAAACGGGGATTTTTTAATCATTACAGTTTTAAAGTAGCTACGTCACGGGGATTTCGCGGGTTTTGGTCTAAACTGTTCTGAAATTAGTGGTAGGCAACTTTACCCATGATAAACATTATCTTTGAACATCTAAAGAAAATTATAGTCTTAATTTGAAGTGGGAAATCAAACCACGCCTAGTATATAAATATCCATTTTTTTTTTAAGACTCGCGGAAATAACTTGAAAAGTTTAGCCTCAATTTTTCAAGTTGTAATCCATTTCCACCCTAGCCATTCGCAGCCAAAGACGCTTGTTACAGGTTCAGTGCTCTAATATACCTGTAGTAATTGTTAAAAATGGACCATTATTTTTAGCGGAGCTCCTTAGCGGCCCGCAGGACCGCAGAGCGGAGCCCCATACCCATAAAAAAGCACAATAAAATAAGAAAAAAAAGCACAAATGCAGGAAAACCTTGCCTCTCAGTTTTCATGGTCAACATGGATAGCGGCATGGTTCGCGGGCGCGTACGAACGTCGTACGGAGTTGCGCATCATGGCCGCCATAGTTTGATGGTAGAAATAGTGAAGCAAGAAGGCCGTATAAAGGCGGCCTTTAAAATTTAAAGAGGTTTGAATAGAAAAACAAGAAGCAATGAAACAAAATGTGGCTGAAAATTACGTGTAGAAAGTAATTGACCGCCAAAAAAGTGGACATTGAGAGCCATAATCGATCGATGACTTTCGTGTCTATCTGTAAAGCCAGCATCGTACATGAAGGAGCATTCGAAAGCTAAATCGGGTTGATAGAATAAACAAACCATTTTATTGCTACGGGGTAAAAAAAAAAGAAAAAAAAAAGGAAAAAAGAAAAAAAAACTTGACCCTCTGGGATTTGAACTCAGACTGGCACCTTACCGATTGAGCTAATCCGACAAACTCTGAAAATGCACGTTGAATATATCCTATATCAATGTAATAGATATTGTGGAGTCTACTAAACTGCTGCGAAACTATAACAGGATCGCGAAACTATTTTCTATTGCTAGAAAGCAGATAATTTACTGTACTCTTAAGTAATTTTTCGTGCCATGAGTAATGATTTTGCCCCGCTTTAAGATTGTTATTTCTGTCGTACTGCTGACATTCGGTTTAACCGTGAGCTATTTAAATTTGTCTTGAACCTATAAACCGCCATAAACATTAGTACTTTGGCCGCTTATTCACTAGAATCAAAACATTGTAAGCTCCAGTGAAAATTGAAGAGGTTTGAAAAGAAAAACAAGAAGCAATGAAACAAAATGTGGCTGAAAATTACGTGTAGACTGAGTAATCGACCGCCAAAAAAGTGGACATTGTGAGCCATAATCGATCGATGACTTTCGTGTCTATCTGTAAAGCCAGCATCGTACATGAAGAAGCATTCGAAAGCTAAATCGGGTTGATATAATAAACAAACCATTTTATTGCTACGGGGTAAAAAAAAAGAAAAGAAAAAGAAAAAAAAACTCGACCATCTCGGACTTGAACTCACGACCTCCGGATCCGCAGACTGACACCTTACCGATTGAGCTAATCCAACAGACTCTGCGTTACTCGTTGAATATATCCTATATCAATGTAACAGATATTGTGGAGTCTACTAAACTATGCCCCGAAACTATAACAGGATCGCGAAACTATTTTCTATCGCTAGAAAGCAGATAATTTACTGTACTCTAAAGTAATTTTTCGTGCCATGAGTAATGATTTTGCACCGCTTTAAGATTATTATTTCTGTCGTACTGCTGACATTCAGTTGTTTAACCGTGAGCTATTTAAATTTGTCTTGAACCTATAAACCGCCATAAACATTAGTACTTTGGCAGCTTATTCACTAGAATCAAAACATTGTAAGCTCCAGTGAAAATTAAATAAATGGGGAGCTCCGCTTTTAGGCTTGCCTAAATCTATATATTAGGTTTC
>NW_027557663.1:0-14308 GCF_052425735.1 Oculina patagonica
TCAGTGTTCACACTGAAGGGACATTAAGCAGGGGGGTGTAGCGGGGACATGTAGCAGGACAAAGTCACAATATGTGCACACGCAAGAAAATGTATCGGGGACATTGCATGTCGCTGCGACAGGTCACAGGTCTTGTTCCCACGTGTGGAGACCTTAATTAACTCACCTCAAATGTGATGCCATTTTCCTCGTTGACTTTCAGCGCATACCTTTTATAACCGTCTAGTTCATCAGTGAACTGAATACACTTGGTATCCTTTCATTTGACCTTCTTTATCGTAAATCCTTTGAGTTATCAAATACACAATTACTGAAAACTGCTGGAAACAGTTCGGTTGTTGAAATTCAACTAACTCGCCTGCCATCAGGCGGCGACGGAAGATAGGAAAAAGGCGAACTCCAGAAAGCAAACTTTAAAAAGGTGCACTACTTACTCGTTTTAGGGTTTCTTGTAAAACGACCACTGCATTTAGCCTGAGGTCGCCCGCCGATAATGTGAATCTTTAGGAGATTTCCTCTGCATCCACTTTCTAGCCTGTAAAATGACTGAAGGCTGACAGGAGATGCATTTCTCTTCCAGCTTGATCGGACTTCAACACGTGCAAGCAAGCAAGCCACCACGATCTACCGATAAAAAGTGATTTGTGATTGAGATCAGTACCATAACTAAAAGGTCTAAAAAAAATCAGGAACCCTGCGGAAAGCGTAACGTTCTTCAGTTATAGTAGGGAACAGTATACAGGACGTAACGCTACGAAACAAATAAAACTGTCTAAATTAATAAGAAAAGGAAGGACTCTTGAGTTGACATGCAAAATAGAAGACAAGTAGAAGACAAAAAATTATAAACCATATCATATGTATCACTCAGTAGAACCCGATATTGTAGCTGCCATAAGGCGAAATAAATTCTCGCGACCAGTAAACCACACAATAGTAAACTCTCACACAGTAAACAGTATATTTAGATTGAAGTTCAGTGTCTTTAGCGAGGTCTTTAGCGAGGTTTAAACTGAAAAGCAAAATAAAGAAACTTATAAAGCAAAAATTACAAGGTAGCGAAAACGAACTATAAACAAACTTACATTTTTTTGGCGCTGTGGCCGCGAAAGTGGTTATCTGTATAAAACAGGCGAAAACTGCAGAAAACTGCGCTACAGCTCGTACAACACTATGACGGAAAACTAACTAAACGACGCCGTGAATTTAAATATAAAAGTAAAAACAAAAGCTAATGATGTAATAGAATTCCTAAGGGATCTGAAAGGGCGCGAAATATGTAAGATCCAACATCCCGGCCCCAAGTGCAAGATAATACGAGTCACTTAAATATACGCTTGGATCTTAACACCATCTGATAACGATGCAAAAATAGTCACGCAATGCAATTGCGCATAAAAGACTGAGTAAATGTTTATTAAATGTCTCTTAATTTTTAGTGTCCATGTCTTCTTTGCACGAACATTATCCTTCAACAAGAAGGCAAAGCTTGTCAACAGGCCTTTCATAAACAGCTGACTTGGTGCGGATTTTCACCCGGCGAACACAACCTCTTTTATCTGGGAAGGTTTCGACGACTCTTCCTAGCGGCCAGGAATTGCGATGCGATGCTTCCGTTGCAACCAAAACAACATCACCAACAGCCAAATTCCTTTTAGGGTGCACCCACTTCTGTCTAAGTTGTAGAAGGGGAAGATATTCCTTGCTCCATCTTCTCCAAAAATATCAGCCAAATACTGGACTTGTTTCCACCGACGGCGCGAAAGCAAATCTTCTTTCTTGAATAAACCAGGAGGTAAAGGGATTTCTGATTTGAGCAACAAGAGGTGGTTGGGCGTCAAAGGCTCCAAGTCATTTGGATCACTCGACACAGTCGTGATGGGTCGACTATTCATGATGCTTTCGACTTCGCACATTAAAGTGGCTAAACTTTCATCATCAGTGATCTGCTCTCGTAGCAAGGCTCGAAGGATCTTCCGAATGGTTCGAATGCATCTCTCCCAAATGCCCCCAAAGTGAGATCCATACGGTGGGCTAAAGGACCACTTGATGCTCTCCTGCAACAGAGAATTGTGGATCTTTTCCTGATTCCATTCTGAAATAGCCTCACGCAGCTCTCGCTCACCACTGGTGAAGTTTGACCCGTTGTCTGAATAAATTTCCTTCAGTTGGCCTCTCTTGGTAATGAATCGCCGCAGGGCTAGCAGGAACGAGTCGGTGTTTAGACTGTGCGCTATCTTGATATGTACAGCTCGAATTGCTAGACATGTAAAGATTACGCCATATCTCTTTACGAGGCAACGCCCACGACGGACTTGGAAGGGCCCAAAATAGTCTACGCCGACTGATGTGAAGGGTGGCTTGTCAGGCAAAACGCGGCATTCTGGTAAGTCGGCCATTTTCTGCTTGCATAGAGGTGCTTGACGACGACGGCAGCTCACGCACTCAGCTAGAACACTTTTCACAGTTGAACTTCCTTGAGTGATCCAAAACCTGTCTCTAGCCAAGGCCAGGACGTGTTCTCTGCCGGAGTGTCCGCAAATCCTGTGATAGTGGTCGATTATCAATCTGGTAGTGTGATCTTCTTTCGGGAGAATAATCTGATTCTTTGACTCTGCGGGTAGAGAAGCTCTACGCGAACGGCCTCCAACGCATAAGAGCCCATCAACAACGATCGGATCGAGCTTGTACAGGCGGCTTTTCTTCTTGACTGGTTTCTCGGGATGATTAACCTCCTCGGGGAAGGCTCTTCTCTGAACATGCCTTAGAATTTCTCTCTCCGCTCTCTCCATCTCTTCAACGGTGATGTATTTGGGAACATCGTGATTCAACTTGTTGTGTTTACTCCTATTTAGAAGGTTTTCTCTGTAACGCATGAGCCAGGCGACAGCCTTCTTAAGGTGGTTCCAAGAAGAACATTTCTGGAAATAATCCGAGAGACAGCTGCTCAGCTTCTTTAAAGAAGAAGTGCACACTTTAACTTCCGTTTTCATCTCCGGATCTTCGTCGGGGATGACGCTTTAAAACGCCTCTGACTGCATTGGCCACATGTACTCAGGTTTCCAAAGAAATTCCGGCCCCGTCAACCATCGCTCTCGACGAAGGAAGACGTCGGCTGTCAAACCGCGGGAAACGTCGTCTGCAGGGTTCTTTTCACCACTGACATGCTTCCATTGATGAGGCTCAGAGCCATCGCAAATAACAGCGACCCGATTGGCCACGAAGGTGTGATACCGAATCGTCTCGTTCTTGACATAGCGCAATACTGCGGTGCTATCTGTCCATAAAACGGACTGGGCGTCGATTGGAATCTCTAATTCTCTCCTTAAGACCTTGTCTTGCTTGACAGAGACTGTTGCGGCGGATAACTCCAGGCGTGGAATCGTGATCGATTTAATAGGTGCCACACGTGATTTCGAACAAAGGAAGGAGCAGTGCACATCGCCTTGTTCGTTGGTGAGACGAAGATAATAAACTGAACCAAAACCGGCCTCGGAAGCATCTGAAAAATGGTGTAACTGACTTGATGAGATAACACCGAATCCAGCAGGCTTAACACAGCGCTCAACAGAAAATTGTGATAGTTTGGGAAGATCCGCCATCCAACGCTCCCAGCGAACTTTAGACTCTGAGGGAATTGGGTCGTCCCATTCTAGCTTGATGCGACAAAGGTCCTGAAGCAACCGTTTAGCTGGTAACACGAAGGGTGCAACGAGACCCAAGGGGTCATAAACAGAACTGACGACTGAAAGAATGCCTCGTCGTGTGGGTGGTTTGTGCTTAATCTCCACTTTGAAACCGAAGGTGTCTGTTTCCACACACCATTTGACACCAAGAGCCCTTTCAACTGGAAGGTCATCCTTGCTTAGGTCAAGAGCTTTTACTTCCTTGGCGCGTTCAGCCTCGGGAATAGTTTCCAGGACTTGGCGACTATTGCTTATCCATTTCGTCAGTCTAAAACCGCCTCTTGAAAGCATAGACCGTAGGTCACTTGCGTGCTGTGAAGCCTCATCAACTGATGGTAAAGATTTAAGACAGTCGTCTACGTAGAAGTTGTTCTTAACTGTGCTCACTACCTCCTCTGGAAAGTGTTCACTGTTGTCTTCCGCAGTTTTGCGCAGGGCAAAATTGGAGCATGCAGGAGAAGAGGCGGCTCCAAATAAGTGTACAACCATCTGGTATTCTTCAAGCTCACCTTCCAAGTTGCCATCAGGCCACCAAAGAAAGCGAAGATACGTAGTATCCGCTTCAGCTACTCTTACTTGATAAAACATCGATTCAATGTCTGCCATAAGTGCAATTCTCTCCTGTTGAAATCTCATTAGGACTCCAAATAGAGTGTTCGTTAAATCCGGACCATTGAGCAGCAGATCATTGAGCGACTTGCCTTGATATTTGGCAGAACAATCAAATACCACGCGTATCTTCCCGGGCTTATGCGGGTGGTAAACGCCGTGGTGCGGTATGTACCATTTCACGTCACTGGATTTCCGCTGGAATTTTGCGGGCGAATCCTTTGTCTATAATGTCCGCCATGAACCCCTTGTAGTCGTTTTACAAGTTCCCATTGCGTTGAAGCTTCTTTTTCAGCCAGAGAGCACGCTGCATGGCTTGCGGGTAGTTGTTAGGTGGTGGTGCATTACGATCTTTTAAAGGCAACGCAATTTCGTAGTGTCCATCTTTCAAGACCACGGTACTCTCCAGCTCGGACATGAAACGGATCTCTTCTTGTGACATTTCAGGTTTGTCCTCAGCGCTTGAATCACTGAAACCGCTATCGTAGAAATTTCTCACCATCTGATGAAACTCAGGATCGGCTTTGATGAATAAACTGGTGGCATGCGGGCCTTCGTGATAACGCCCTAGAGGACCGTTCACAACCCATCCAATACACGTTCGCGAGGCATAAGGGCCACCATCTTCACTGTGCTTCACTTCCAAAGGATCGAAGACTGTGGGGACGTCACAGGCAATGAGAAGACCGATTTCAGCATTAACTTCAGGTAGGTGTACTCCGCACAAGTGCGGCCATTGGTCAATGTCACGCTGAGCAGGAATGTCCCCTTTTGAAATAGGTATTTCTGGTCTCGTGTAGAGTGCTGGCAAATCAATTAGGTCGTTTTCATCCAGATCGGAAATGACAAGATCTTTCACAACGAAGCTGTCTAAAAGACTGTTCTTCTTTTCCAACGTTGTCAAGGAAATCTGAGTTCTCGAGCCACTGACTCCTAACTGCTTCATCAAAGATTCTGTACAGAATGATGAGGAACTACCACTGTCCAAAAAGGCGTAGGTCATCACTTGTGTTCTTGTCGACTTCGACCAAACCTTAACTGGAACAACAGCCATGCCTATTTTCGAGCGGGGTAGGTTAATCATCGCGTTACGGACGCGCGCAGACTCTTCGGTGGGCGAGGTACTTGTAGACGGAGTATCAGTCGGTCGATTTCGACTTGCAGTGTTCGTGTGAAGGATTGTTAGATGCTTTTTGCCACAGTTAGCAACCGTACATGTTTTCTTTTCCGGGCAAGCTCTTGCTGTATGGTCAGCGGACAAGCAACCAAAACAAAGGTGCTTAGATACGAGGAATTGAATTCGATCCTGATATGGGAGGCGCCTGAGGGCATCACAGGTGTCTAAGGCGTGCCCAGAGTTACAGTACGAACACAAGACATCCACAGTTGAGGGGGCAGATCCAAGAGGTGACACACCAGTAGACGGGGTCTGAACATCACTCATTTGCGCTCCAGCAGGTGGGTTCTTATCACCACTCACTTGCGCACCAAAACTCTTTTTCTTCTCGTCAGGTTTCTTCGGCGGACGACTACTTCGCGAGCTCTGTTTAGGTTTCGCATCTTCAACAATTTTCCCAAACACGGGATTGTCGTTCACTCTCGCTTCATTTTCAACGAACTCCGCAAGATCGCTAAACGAAACGTTCCTCTCTTCAGTTTCCATGATACGGTCTACCAAACGCGCCGTTTGGTAGTTGAAGGGCAACTTCATAATTAACTTCTGAATGGTATCAGGCTGTTCGAGCTTTGACAGGTATTTGCTGCTTACCATTGCGTTTTTGCACCTCATAAGGAAAATAAAAAATTTGTTCAGGGAGGTGCTGTCCTCTGGTTTCACCTCAGGCCAATTCAGTGCCTTGCTTTCATAGGCGGTTACGACGCGATAATCGTCACCAAACTTGTTTTTCAATAGCCGTCGAGCGGTGGTCACGTGATGCCGCGGTTCTGAACACACGCTTTATCAAGTGCTCCGCAAAATCAGCACTTTATTTCAAAATTAACTAAGGAACTACCAACTTTTTCGACCATTTTATTTGCTGGCTTGTTGCGTTAAAGCATGCCCGACCCAGTGGACCCAAAAACTGAGAAAAACAAGAGCGAGAAGAAAAGGCTCAGAGTGAGCTCAACTGAAGACAACGAAGACAGCGACGCCATTGTTGAACTGACGGTGTCGGAATTTCAACGCATCATCACCAGAGTTACAAAAATTGAGGAGGAGGCGAAACACCGCGAGGCACGTATCGCTCATCTGGAGAAAGAATTAATACTGGCCAAAGAAGAAATTAAGAATATTAAAACCACATCAACAGAGCTTGGAGAGTCTCTCCAATTCACACAGAGGGAACACGAAGAGGTTTTCGAACGCATTAACGAGTGCGAACGCGAACAAGCTGCACACGACAACGACATAATTAAGCAAGAAATCTATAGTCGCAGATGGAATTTGATATTCTACAAAATACCCGAGCGACAGGAGGAAAACTGCAAAGCGTTGGTTAAACAAGTTCTCATTAAAGATCTCAAAATGGATCCGTCAGAAGTACAGTCAGTTATGTTCTGCGGTGTTCACCGTTTAGGAAAACGCAGCAGAGGTCGAACAAGGCCCTTAATTGCCCGCTTTACATGCCGTGCCGACAGAGACAAAGTCTGGAAGCTACGACGAAACCTCAAAAACTCTCATGTAAATCTCGGAGAAGATCTTCCGAAGCGCGTCCAAGATTTGAGAAAAGATGTCCTAGTCCCGGCTATGAAGAGAGCGAGAAGAGATCCAAGAAACAAAGCGCATGTAAACGGGGACAAACTTATTGTCAACGGAAAAGCCTACTTTCATTTCAACATCCCTGCCCGCTGGCTAAACGCCGAACAAGAAGATCAAGACGCGGAACATGACGAAGAATCACCGGATATAAACGCTTCGGCGACAGACTTTACATACGAAACAACGGTCGAGTAAGTACTAACTTTCACGAAGCGAACCTTCGTAACACTTATCTACTTATTTATTTGTTTGGTTCCTATTTAAAAAGTAGACCTTTTTTTCCTGTGCGGAGCACCGCTAGATTTTGTCTATAAAATATTATTCCTTGATGACCAACACGCACACCGATTACCGAATTTGCGTTCAGGCCTTTAGAGCCTATTTTATTTTACTTAAAATTATTTCTCGTGGTAATAGTTGTTTCAATGTTTTTGTTCTTTGGCTTTTTAGTTTTGTTTGTATATCATATACTGCTTCCACCTTATGCAAATTCTACCAGATTCATCAAATACCATCTGAAAATGCTAATTTCTTTCTTACACCTTTGCAAATTTATAACCATTCAACAACTATGACGAATCAACCTACTTTTCCTATCTACAAATCCCCAAGAGGAATGTTGTCAAAGGTACATCATGTTTTCTGGTCTTCAAAAGATGCCATTGTTAATTTTTCTTTGGAATATTCACACTAAACCTGAAATGTCTCTCTCTTAATGTAAGAGGGCTAAATAAATCGATAAAAAGACGCTCCATCTTTAGGTGGCTTCACAAACAAAATAAGGATGTTATCTTTCTTCAGGAAACGTACAGCTCCAACGAAACCGCTAAAATCTGGGAGACAGAATGGGGCGGAAAAGTTCTTTTTAATCACGGAACATATCACAGCAGAGGAGTAATGATCCTATTTAACCCCAAATTAGATTGCCAAATTGACGAGGTAGTCCGAGATAAAAACGGAAGGTTTCTTAGCACAAAGATCACTCTTGATGATTGTCAAATCGTTTTAACCAATGTTTACGCTCCAAACGACACTAACCAACAAGTTCTCTTTTTTAAGGAGATTCAAAAATCTCTCAGCAAGTTCGCGCAAGAGAAATTTATTATTGGTGGTGATTTTAACTGCGCTCTTTCACCAAGTGACAAAGAAGGAGGGAATCCTACTTCAAAAAAACAATCCGTCATTAAAGAAATCGATAATTTATGTCACCTTTACAGTTTGTGTGACATTTGGCGCTCCTTAAATCCGACTGCAAAACAATTTACATGGAGAAACAAGTCTTTTAAGGTCCAGTGTCGCCTAGATTACTTTCTAATATCGAAAGAGCTTAGTAGCACTACAATCAAATGTGATATTTTGTACGCTCCAAATACAGACCATTCTGCGATACAATTACATCTATTAAGCGAAGAGTTGAAACAACAAAAGGGACCTGGCTTTTGGAAATTTAACTCTTCCCTTCTTGAAGATAAGCAATACGTTTCTGACTTGCGCAAAAACTTAACAAACTTCATAGAAAAGTACCGAGACGTTGAAGACTTAGGCCTAAAATGGGATCTTGTCAAAATGGAAATTAGAGGTTTTACTGTCAAATTTTCAAAAATCAAAGCAAGAAGAAGACGAGATGAAGAAGTTTTCCTCCAAAAGAAAATCAACGAATTATTTACAAAAGCCGAAAAGAATAGAAACAACAGGCCAATAATTTGTGAACTTAATTCTACTCGAGCTCGTCTAGAAAAAATAATGGCACTTAAAACTCGCGGCACCATCATCAGGAGTCGCGCAAGATGGCATGAACAAGGAGAACGCAACAACAAATATTTTTTAAACCTTGAAAAAAGAAACCACTCCAGAAAGTTAGTCTCTAAACTGAAGCTACCGAACGATTCTGTCATAACTAACCAGTTTGACATTTTAGAAGAACAAAGTAAATTTTATAAATCGCTATATACCTCGCAACACGCGGAAAATGTTAAGAAACCGGAAGAGGG
The DNA here is from genome assembly GCF_052425735.1 of Oculina patagonica. Classification (NCBI taxonomy): domain Eukaryota; kingdom Metazoa; phylum Cnidaria; class Anthozoa; order Scleractinia; family Oculinidae; genus Oculina; species Oculina patagonica. The sequence continues at coordinate 9,045 of NW_027557663.1, forward strand.
CGTTTTCTTTAATCCCAGCAACATCTCAGCTTTATCGGACCATGAACAGGCTCTATGTGAAGGTTTGATTACAGAAAATGAGGCTTTCAAAGCACTCAAAGAATTTGCAGCAGCCAAAACTCCGGGTACCGATGGTCTGTCGACTGAATTTTTAAAATTTTTCTGGCCTGAGCTTAAATCTCTAATTGTTGAAAGTTTTAATTATGCTTTTCTTAACGGTTCCTTGTCGATATCCCAACGACGAGGTATAATTTCGCTTATTCCCAAAAAAAATAAAGACAAAACCATCCTTGAGAACCTAAGACCAATATCTCTTTTAAACGTTGATTACAAAATTCTCACTAAAGTTTTGGCTAATCGTTTAGAAAAGGTATTACCTAAAATAATAAATCCCGACCAAACCGGTTATGTGAAAGGGCGATACATTGGAGAAAATATCAGATTGATCCAAGATTTGATGTTCCATTTGGATAAAGAAAATTCGCCTGGCATCGCCGTTTTTGTCGATTTCCGGAAAGCCTTCGACACAATTGAGTGGAACTACCTGGAGAAGGCTCTCACACTCTTTAACTTTGGGCCCGATTTCCTACAATGGTTCAAGACTGTATATTCAAATATTTCTAGCTGTATTCTCAACAATGGTCACGCTTCTCGCTTCTTTTCTTTAACTCGTGGAGTGAGACAAGGCTGTCCAATATCAGGCCTTCTTTTTGTTATTGGTCTTGATCTTCTCGCAAGAGCCATCAAAAATCACGATCTTATTAAAGGAATTACAATAAGAAACCATGAAATAAAAACCACCATGTATGCAGATGACACCACAGTCTTTCTTAGCGATACAGAATCTGTTCCCCATTTACTCGAACTGCTAAACCAATTTAAGGTTGTCTCCGGCCTAGAAGTCAATTCCACCAAAACCGAAACTATGTGGCTCGGCAAATGGAAAAATAGATGTGATACACCTTTCAATTTTAAATGGCCCGTCGACCCGATCTGCGCTTTAGGCGTCTTCTTTTCCTACGACACCACAAAAGCGGATAAGCTTAACTTCGACGAAAAGTTGCGAAGTATGGAAAAAGTTTTGAATATTTGGAAAAATAGGAAACTGACTTTAATTGGCAGAATAAATATCGTTAAAACTCTAGCCTTATCCAAATTAATTTTCAACAGCTCTAACCTCAGTTTACCAAAGGACTTGCCTGACACGATCAACAACATGATTTTTAATTTTATTTGGGAAGGTAAACCTCCCAAAATAAAGAAAACTACAGTCATAGGACAAAAAAACAAAGGCGGCCTAAAAATGATTGACTTTAAGGTAATGGAAACCGCTTTAAAAATCTCATGGATTAACAGGATACACCAAAACTCTTCCTCCTCCTGGAAAATTCTCATTGAACATTTCTTTAGGCAACATGGCGGCCTTTCTTTCCTATTAAACTGCAGATACAATTCAAGGCAACTTGATCTAAACAATGCACCACCCTTTTACCAAGTGATATTAAAGCATTGGCAGGAAAACAAACATATTATCTCAGAAGACAATATTAAACGGCAAAATGAAATTATATGGAATAATAAAAACATCTTAATAAACAAACACATGATCTATTTAAAACAATGGCACCAAAGCGGCATTACCTTTATTAGCGACTTGCTTGATGATGATTTTGGTTTCTTATCGCATACCACATTTCAACAAACTTTTCAGCTGAAAATCCCGTTCACAACTTATTATGGTCTAATAAACGCAATTCCACCAAGCTGGAGATGCGAAATCAAAGCAGCAAAAGACCAATTTGAAAACGAAAATGCGTCGCAAGAATCCCCTTTATCCCCTTTACGCAATATTATTAACACCCGTTCTGTTTATGCAGCTATTACGGATCATTACTTCCAACCCCCAACTGCTGAACAAAGACTTCTACGGTATGGTTTCTCCCAAGAAAGCCTAAAAAATGTTTACAACTTCCCTTTTGCAATTACGATCGAAACAAAGCTTCAAATCTTTCAATATAAAATCATCCATAATATACTTCCTACCAGGTATTCGCTTTTTCGTATGAATTTATGCGACTCTGAAACTTGTCATTTATGTAAAACGCAGCCGCAAACATTGCCTCATCTACTCTACCGATGTCCAAAAATTTCTAATTTCTGGACTGCATTTCAAAAGTGGTGGTCCGAAAAACAACAAAATACAATTACTCTTTCAGAACGCGATATTCTTTACGGCTGGCATGACAACGCCATACAAACAAAAGATATTTTAAATTACATATCACTTGTAGCTAAGTATTATATCTTTTGTACGACCCAAGACTGCGATGATGTACCTTTTGACGGCTTTCCTCCTTTTCTAAAAAACAGATTGGATACTCTACAACATATTGCAGTTAGAAATAAAACTATTAACAATTTCGAATTAAAGTGGAAAGACTTTATGTAAGCTTATTTCCTTGTTTATTTATTTTATATTTTTTCATTTACTTTATTTTCCTATGTACCTGTACCTTTATTTTCATATGTAAATTGTAACAGTTTATAAACTACGTAACTTAATTGTAACTTACGTCTGCTCTTTTTTTTTTTTCTTACGCTGTAACAGTTGTACAATGTTAAAATGGCAATAAAGATATTAAAAAAAAATAGCCGTCGAGCTTCTTGGTAACCCTTGTCCGGTGGAAGAAAATGACATGAACGAACAAGCTCTATAACATTGCCGCTGGTAAACTGTTTGAGATAGTATAGCCTCTCATTGCTATCTGAGGTTTTAGTCTCAATGATGTTTTCAAATGCTCTGACGAACGGGCCGTACTCTATTGGATCACCATCGAAAACTGGAACTCGCTGCTGGGGAAGATTACTTTTCTTCTGTTGTGTCGCCAGCATTTCCACGATTTTATTCTGCTGCCGCTGAAGGTCGTTTTGGTGCTGATGAAGCTCTAGCATTTCATTGAAAGCCCTCAAGCTCGGCGACGATGAAGCCGCAGAGTGTTCAGATTCTGCGGGGCATGCTTTCTTGTCAGGTAATTCTGGAAGTTTGAACAATTCATGATCAGGTAATTCCGGATCAACGGTAGAATGGCGGCCATCTTTGACTGGTAATGGCTTATTTCCCGTGACGCTCGGTGTTGGAACATTTCCCTTGCTTACTTTGGGCACAAAAGTTGTCGGGCACGGCACAAACGAACGCGGGTCGGCTTCCATGATTGTGGCTAAAATTTGTTGTTTGGCTTCGGACTTAGCGATTTCGGTTTCCAGTGTTAAACGCTCTTGCTCTTGTTGCAAACGAAACCTTTGTTCTTCTAACGCTTGACGTTTCTTAAACGCAGCTGCCTCTGCTTTCAGCTCCGCGATACGAGCTATTTCCTTTGCTCGTACAACCGTTAAGGATGAGGTACTGCTTCTTTGTGAACCACTACGATTCGAACGACGTGATTGTCTTGTTGAAGACTTAGAATAGGTACGAGAAGCGATCTGACTCGCAGAGTCCTCAGGGTTGATTTCAGAGTTTAAGCTTAGCGATAATTCCAAACTTCTAATCCACTCTCGAACCTTTTGACAGAAGTTGTCTGCTTGCGAAGACTCGTAAACAAATTGTTCCTGACATCTTGTCACGCTTGTCTCGTCTTGAAGATTCGACAAATAAGTAACATGAGCCTCCTTAAATGCTTCGAATGCAGCCATAAAACCAGGCATTTTCTCCTTCACAAGCTGAATGTTCTCCTCGTATAATAACAGCGCGTCAATTTCGTTCCTCTTCGAAGTTACAGCCGAAAGATAACCCGATCTTTCCTTTTTGAGACGACGAAGTTTCTCAAAGAGAACGCCTTCCTGATCAAGATGTTTACTCGGCACCCTCGTGCGCGCGCTGACACGAACGCCAGGATCATCGGGAACTTCTTCGTTCGCATCCATTGTATCCAGGTAAACTCAAAAATTTTAAACTTATGTAGCTGCCATAAGGCGAAATAAATTCTCGCGACCAGTAAACCACACAATAGTAAACTCTCACACAGTAAACAATATATTTAGATTGAAGTTCAGTGTCTTACTGGTCTTTAGCGAGGTCTTTAGCGAGGTTTAAACTGAAAAGCAAAATAAAGAAACTTATAAAGCAAAAATTACAAGGTAGCGAAAACGAACTATAAACAAACTTACATTTTTTTTGGCGCTGTGGCCGCGAAAGTGGTTATCTGTATAAAACAGGCGAAAACTGCAGAAAACTGCGCTACAGCTCGTACAACACTATGACGGAAAACTAACTAAACGACGCCGTGAATTTAAATATAAAAGTAAAAACAAAAGCTAATGATGTAATAGAATTCCTAAGGGATCTGAAAGGGCGCGAAATATGTAAGATCCAACAGATATAACTGCAGTATGCCAAGGGAGCAATAAAATAATATCGTTATATTGAGAAATCGTTATATCGAAACTCCCGATATAACGATATGGCCGTAAAATAGCCGAAAATATCGTTATATAGGGGTTGACCTAACTTGAACTTTTTTACTGCGTATAATGATCACAAAATTTACAAATGTAACGATTTAAGCACGCATAACATAGTACAAATTAAAGCTGTTGACACGTAAGAGATTACTCGATTTCATATACTGTCATGTTATTATATTAAATTCAATGTTTTGCTTCAATTGTGACTCTGTACTGACAATATCGTTATATCGAGAAAGATTTTACGTTAGGTCCGCTAAATTCTCATCGTTATGTCGGGAATATCGCCATATCATATCTAAGATCGTTATATCGGAGTTCTATAACTTTTGCTAGGACATAGAATATTCATCGTTATACCAGGAATCTTATCGATATATATCGAATATCGTTAAATCGGGGTTCCACTGTACTAAGGCCCGGTTCAGACGCCGTACTTTTCATGAGCCGAACTCGAATTTGGACCGACCCAAATTGACAAAAGTACGCCTTTTGTTTGATTCAGACGCCGTACTTTTTGGCCGTTCCGAGGCCGTTCCTAATACAGTTCCAATAAAACCAGTCAAAATACATTATAATAATTTATGAATTAGGATCGGCACATGAAAAGTACGGCGTCTGAATCAAAGCCGTTCCAAAGGCGTTCCACAGGCGAAATTCTCGGCCAAGCCAGGCGAAAAGAACGGGTGAGCTGTTCCAAATTGAAATAGCCGATCTAATTTGATTCAGACGCCGATCTTTTCATGTACTTAATTCAAGGAATTAAGTTCGGCTCATGAAAAAGATCGGCGTCTGAACCGGGC
>NW_027557664.1:0-3520 GCF_052425735.1 Oculina patagonica
GGAGACATTTCACCCGATCTCAGAGTCGATTCGCCCGGAGAAAAGTCGATTGACCCGGACCAAGAGTCGATTCGCCCGGACTAAGAGTCGATTCGCCCAGACTAATAAAATCCTGGTTAATCAAGTATGTTTTGTTGGCTTAACTTATTAAACATAAAGCACGTGCTGAGAACGTGCTGAGATGGGACTAAAATCGTGGGCTGCAGCAGCAGCTGTGGCCAAGAATAGGGACAGATGGCGACCATTGATGTCCGGCCCTATCCCCCACCCGGTGCAAGGAACTAAGCATGGACAGCGTTTGTTTACAATAAACACGTGATAAAATGAACTCAACGATTTACTGGCATCACCAACGATTAGAAAAGGTTAAGCCAACAAAACATACTTGATTAACCAGGATTTTATTAGTCCGGGCGAATCGACTCTTGGTCCGGGCGAATCGACTCTCAGTCCGGGCGAATCGACTCTCAGTCTGGGCGAATCGACTCTCGGTCCAGGCGAATCGACTCTCAGTCCGGGCAAATCGACCCTAGTCCGGGCGAATCGACTCTCAGTCGGGGCGAATCGACTCTTGGTCCGGGCGAATCGACTTTTTCTTCGGGCGAATCGAGTCTGAGATCGGGCGAAACGTCTCTGGGCGAATAGGCCATCAGGCGAAACGACCTGATACCGCTTAACGCACCTTTCTCTGTTGCAGTAGCTGTTGATATCCAGCAGAGCCAAGAGACAGCAAAGTAATAAACAGGTCTATTGATGGAGTGGCTGAGGCTCGACCTGACATTAACAGCAACAAGTTAGAAACTAAGTTAGAAAACTTGAGCCGGATACAGTGGCAAAAGAGCACTTCTGTCAAAACCTTCCCTGCCCTACCCTTATTACCTAGGTTGCAGATTAGATGAATGAGGGCTTTGTAAGCTATGTGTATACTTTCTCAAAGTTGTTTGCTCCTAGATCGTGTGAGCTCGACAAGTAGGCAAGTCTATAAGTTTTGTTGTGTTGTTCTTTTTCGTCATTAATGAAAGATACTTTATGCGTTGAAAATCTAAGCTAAGCTACACTAGATTACTATCATTTTATGCAAATAACCTGTGTTGTAGTAAACCACTTATTGAACTTACCAGGATACGTTTTACTGACAGCATCAATAAAGTTCTCATCAAATCCGGCTACAATAGCTCCACTAACAGGAACCATAAAGTTCTTATCAGTACTTTGAATAAAGGCGTCCACACGACCTATCCGTGCTGCCTTAAAACAGCAAACAAAAAAAACTTTGAAAACCTGCCTAAGAACATCAGAGCAGATTTTAAATATCTGAAAGGCAGTCTGGGGATCAGATAGTTTATTAGTTTAGTGGGAATGAAGAAAAAAAGGAAAATGAACATTAACTGCCAAGGTCATAAATAATCCCTTACCCCAGATAGTCCCATATTATGCAGTCTGGAATACCTAGCACTTTTGGGGTATGAGCCTCCAAGTACAATCCGTTTTTAATAGGTTACTTGTCATAAGCAATGAATCTAAAAGTTATGATATCTCCAACCATTAAATATAGCCCCCAATCCTTTGTAAATTTTTTAACTTATTTTTATCATTAACAGGGCTATTTTAAAAGCTATGTCTTTCCTCCTTGTCATTGATAGTAACCTCTATCCCTGTCTAAAGACCCTATGCAACTCTCCAAGTTAAGACCATGTTAGTCGCCATGGCGACTAAAATTTTGGAGCTGGCGACTAAATTGGAACTGAAGTCGCCAGCCTGGCAACTAAAATTGAGAAGAAGGATATTAACCATGAGCTTAATTTAGCGACTAAAATTTTCCACTGGCAACTAAACTTGGCAGTCGGTGGCCAAATGGTCACTATGAAAAAAAAAACCTGGAGGGTTGCTTTGGGGTAACCTAGATAGTCTCTTTTGGTATTAATTAATTGCATCACTTACATGTTAGTCTGTACCGTTCCCATCCATAGAGTTGCCCGTTCTTCTTAGCCAATAGGGTCTTTGTATGAGGAAAAGGTGGCGCTGGGGACACATGGATTTGGTTGGCTAGATTTAAATTCCCTTTTGTTAAAATCTAACCAATCAGAGCCACTGTTTCCTCATGCAAAGGCCCTGCCTGCTTAGAATTAGCCTGTTCCAGGCGTTCGGTTAGTTGGGAAGCGCGAAAAACGGCGAGCGAAAAGAAAAATAAGGGGAGGGAGGCGGGGAAGAGGGGGGCGAGCGAGAGAATGCCTGTGAGCATTCATAACAAAAGGTCTTTCCGCCCACTTCTAGACCTCCGACAGGGCCCGGGTAACATGAGCGCAGACATCGAAGCTTGTGGTTTTCAGTTGTCAGTTTCAAACAAAGATTTAGTTGGGTTTTCTGGAGCCGAGAGTCTGGTGTTGGCTGACCTCACAAGTTCTTTTGGACATGAACTGAATCCCAACCCACGTTTCCCTGAAATTTGCTTTTTAACTTGGCAAGAACACTTGCAAGAATTCATGCCAGCATTCAAAAATTATTCTCGGGGATTGTCGAAAGAGAAACGTCTTAAAAGCGGCAAGTGAATGCAAGATCGCCGACGGGAGAAACTCCCTCCGCGAAGCGTTCACACACTTCAGAAAATGAATCTACAAGTACATCAACCACACAAAGTAGATCTGGGTGAAAGCTATTTTGGACCAGATCTGACGGCAGCAAATGCTCATTGACGTGGAACAAACTGTTAGCAAAATGAGTTTCACCGCTACTGTTAACAAATATTTTCGAGGCCGTTTGAATTCGCCCGGAATTTTTTCGTTTGCTGTTTTACGCTTTTCAGTTTCTGAATGTTTTAGCTTATGTTGTTTTGATTGTCTGCTGGCTGAAGCCTGCTTGAATTTCTGGCTAAGAGTTTCGAGGAATAAACAGCAACTTGCCAGCAATACAAGCATTTACAAATTTATCTTTTTGACGGACCGCATTTGACTCCCCACTTTCAGCAACGTTAAGTTGTTTTCTTATTTATTTTAAAAACTAGAAAGTGCTTTATCGCATGTAAATTTATTTTAGCGAAGCTTAGGTTATTGTATATACTGAAAAGCAATTATCGTTGAAACTGTAAAAGTCATTTTGATTTAGCGTCGACATAACATGTTGAAACAGTTGAAATATCAGACTCTTTACAAAACCGGTTGGAAGTATACCTAAAAACTTCTCCTTCATAGATCAAATTAAACAGTCTTTCCTGTTCTTTGCGAAGACTTTCAACCAGAAAATTTTTCAGTGCGTTGATTACTGCTGAGTTGAACTCTGCATGACCGTCACTTGCTGCAGCCATATCAATTTTCACTTCAAGATGAAGCACGCTTGAGTGTTAACAAAAGGTGTCAAAATTGACTAATTAGAGGGTATACCAGAATCTGTTTTACCTGAACTAGCTTTTGTTAAAAATGCTCACAGGCGTTCTCCCCCGCCCTCGCCTTAGTCCCCTCCCCATTTTTTTGCTCGCCGTTTCTTGCGCTGCTTCCCAACTAACCGAACGCTCTGGAACAGGCTA
>NW_027557665.1:0-3496 GCF_052425735.1 Oculina patagonica
ACAACAACAACAACAACTTTATTTGCACCTATTCATTCAATTATTAGCAAAACAATAAATAAAATAAATAGAGTTAAGTGCATGGCTGCCCAGAATAACCACGATTGGCTAACAAGATTGGGCAGCCATACTTAGTTTTTATCACAATAATTTATAAAAAGGTCAGGTATATTTAATATTTACATAGCAAACTATACAACACACAAACACACAAAAACAAAACTAAGTAGGCTTAAAGAAAAATTAATGGAAGAAAGATGGAAAATGACGTATTATAGTTATAAATATAAAAGGTTCAGTTAATAGCTTGTGATAATGCTTAATTTATATTTTTTCTTAAATTGTTTAAGTGACAGAAGCTTAATGTCATCACTGATAGCATTCCAGATTTTAGCACCCTGATATCTAATATTAAAGATTCCATAATTTGTTCTGGTTTTGGGTAAAGCATAAGTCATTCTAGAAGAAAATCTTGTATTGTAACCATGAGTTTCTTTTGCCGAAGTGAAAAAAACATCAAAATTAGAAGGGAGAAGTTGGTTTTTAAATTTGTACATAAAAACAGCAATGTGAAAAGTTACTTCATCAAATAATTTGATAACATTTAAATTTTTGAAAAGTGGACTAATATGTTCAGAAAAAAGCTAGAGAAAGTTATAATTCTAATGGCTTTTTTTTTGTAATACAAAAAGAGGTTGCAAAGAAGTTTGATAAGTATTACCCCAAGCTATTAAACAATATGTTAAAAATGGATAAACAAGAGCATATTAAAGGTCCAGCAAGGTTTTACGCGATAGCATGGAAGTTATCGATGGAAAACTTCTAATTTTTGGACCACGTTCGAAAACGCCGCCATCATGTAAGCTGACCGCTGACCACCACCCAACAAGGATTAAATATCCCCCAACAACGGTTAATGGCCGTCTAGACAATCAAAGAGTGACTCGAGGCAATTAAAATAATACTGATATTTCTCAGTAGCACGTGTCTGCACTTCGCTAAATAAACAAACGTCTTATGCGCTTTTCCCCGAACTTAAGAGGATAGGAAAACAAGCAAAAGTGAGATCTTCTCGCGAGTTAAGGACGCTCAAGACAGATCGAGTAGGACGTTCTTAGCTCCAAACACGTCGGATCATAAATTGTTAATTAGATGTAATAGATGTTTTCCCAAAACAATAAACTGTTTATTAAAACTATACGGGAACCTTGTGTTAATTTCTTCATCCTGCAAAACGGTGACGGAAGGGAAGATTATTTACGGAGCGTCTTAGTGAAACACTTTGCGAATCACCAAAAACGGAGTTTTGTCAGTAATGCAGCGAATTTCGAATACCATCCGGCGTTTCCATTATGGCTGCTATTCCATCACAGGTAAAGCCCAGAATTTTGTCCAGCTGCTCCATCGACAGTTAATGGTACCACCTTTACACCCGTGTTTAAAGGAGCTACGTCACGGGGATTTCGCAGATTTTTTGGTCTAAACTGTTCTGAAATTAGTGGTAGACAACTGAAACCATAAAAAACCATTATCTTGAACATCTAAAGGACGATATAACCTTAGGGCCTGTTTATGTGGAGGAGAGTTGTCCCTGGTAGGAGGGTTACCCTCCAAACCGAGCCACCCCGGTCGAGAGAGCTTTTCATACGTTTCTTTATAAATAGCTGCGAACCGTTTACATGAGAAATTGCAAAGTTGGCTCGGGGGGCAAGGTGACCCTCGGTAGGGGGTCACTCGCTTTGAAGGTAGGGTGACCCTGGGGAGCGGGCCAACTTTTTTCCATATAAACAGTTTGGTTATTTTTGCCTCGCCTACCAGGGACAAGTTGACACATACGGAGAATGTGCAAATGCGGCAATCGGCCAAAGCAACATCGAAGTCGGCGGTAAATTTCTCCAAAATGGTTTTCGCCGATGTTTTAGCGTTCCTGATTTTAGAAAAGGCCGCCATAATAGCTATTTCAAAATAAGTTTCGCCAGTCTTTTGAACCGACAGGGCCAAGTTTTGGCTCGGTCAACTTTCTCATATAAACGCTCGGTAAAAGATAGCGCGGGGGAGAGGATAACTCTTCTACCAGGGACAACTCTACTCCATATAAACAGGCCCTAAATTTAATTTGCGGATACAAATCAAGTACGGCTATAAATATCGATGTTTTGATGACGCGTGGAAACAACTTAAAAACGTTATCCTAACTTTTTCAAGTTGCAATCGGTTTCCATCCGAGCCATCCGCAGCCAAAGATGCTCGCTAACAGTTTCAGTACTCTAATACCGCCATTTTTTAATAAAAATGGACTATTATTTTTAGGTTTCCTGCGACACAAATATAAACTTTGGCTGTTCAAAAATCTGGTAAAATCCGTACCATAGTCCCTTTAAAGCAGCAGATCACAACACACTACTCAAAATAAGCATCAAGCTAATAAGAATGATAAGCTCAATAAAGAACTGAATAACCTACTAAAGAAGGAAAGCAAAAACCTAAGCAGAAAAACAACGATATATAATTTAATGTCATGCGTGTAGCTTCCACATAAAGGCGCGATTTTACTACAGCAGGTAACTTACAAAAATGTGCGCTGCCTGCCGCGGACAGCGCACATAAAGATTTTAATAAACGTTTTGAATAATCCGTTATTCGAAGCTAAAGGGTTTTCTAACTTATCAAATTTTTCTCGTAAACAGGTATGGAGTAGCTTATGTTTTCACGACAGCAAAATGACATGCTTAACCACAAAAGTAGGAAATTGGTTTTATCAATTTTATCGTACAGTTCGTTTGGCTATTCTTCCTTCAGTTTTTAGAGTAATATCAATTTACACTACGCCTGGCAATTCAATACAGAGACCTGCAGGGCTGATTGCCATTTCATTTGTGTTAAGCTAGCTAATACTTTCACCTGCAAGCTTTACAATAGAAACACAATTATACATCTTTTTCCAGATTGTAAGTAAAACGTGTCGGTATCTTTTCAGTCAACAAACAGTTATGAAGCGTGGTCATTGAATAAGCTCTCCAACCGTGCCAAGTGAAATGAATGTAACTGGCGCGACCCTCCTTTCTATTCATGATCTGGAGACATAAGTCACCTCAATATCTTTAATCCAGAGTGCCATTTGGCAACAATAACGTGTATAAAGGAGCCGTTACTTACCTATCTGATACAGAAATTATCATATACTGAATCTACCACTATTCTTATTCAAGATACATCACTTAGGGATTATTTGATGACAGCCACGCGACTTCAAACAATGCCCGACGTTACATTTTTTGTACATCAGTGCATGTTTTTGCTAAAAAAAAGTAGACCTGATATTCTGGAGATGAAAAAGACTGCAGGTTCAGGTAAAGGTTTTTTGGACGCTATTATGACATGGTTACAAACAGACACGTTCTCGTATTTTGGGCAGCGTGCCTACTGCCACCATCAACGCGATATCATAGATTGTACGTTTAATATGAAACATAAAAAGGAAAACCATAGTACAAGT